>NW_017307001.1:413512-456032 GCF_000935625.1 Nanorana parkeri
TATATATATATATAATTAGGTATGCACCGATACCATTTTTCCAAGTACTTGTCCAAGTACTCACAGATACAATTACTGATACATTTTTCTTTAGTGTCATGTGACAGTTTTTCTAAAACAATACAGACTAATGATTTCAGGACAGTGGTGGAGCTCCAGGGCTTAGTCGCAGCTGCAACCACTGCAATCCTGGTAGTTCACGTAAAAATGCCAAATATTGGCACCGATACAGATACTGGTATCTGAAATCCCTACTTTGAACACTTTTCCCTTGATGCAACTAGAATGTATTTAGCTGATTTAAACTAAAAGCTCAATTGGGATTTACAGTATTCACAAGGAAATACTTGTTTTTGTAAGATAACAGCATTTTCAGATCCCCTGTTTGCGACCAGAATGTGTTGATTTTACTCTCAGCCTTAGCTTGGAAAGAAATGTTCCAGTGCGAGACAACAGTCTAAGGGCCACCAGACTGAGATTGATCATCCCTGGGGTAGGTTAACTCTGCAGTTCACTCTTTACACACAAACAGTAGCCACCACACATTTTAATGTAAACAGACATCATTCACTGCATCTGCTGTAGAAATTCTGACCTTTAATAAATATCTGTGACACTCGCCTCCATGCTCAGACAGAAATATAGATAGTTTAAAATATGGTAGCTAGCTTCAGAGAGGCAAAGATTCTTTTATTTCATATTTAGAACACACAGCTTAATCATTTTAAATATAGTTTTAATGAAAAAAAAAAAGAATATTGCAACATAGACAAAAACAACTGTAAAATAAACTGAATTAGAAATTAAAGGTTCTTAGCAAAGTTTGCCTGGTCTTTGGGTCCTGTGCAGCATCCAATTCACTTCATAATAAGTCTGATCTGACAGAGTCACTGGCTCTTCCATAGATGACTCTTCAATGTATCCTTAGAAGTTTTGATGTCAAATGAGAGCTACCAAGCTGCTGATGCAGCCATTTTTTCTGGCCCCTGAAGACGACTTTACCAAAATGGCATAACCATTTAAGTGGGCTGAGGATGGTAACTCGTTTTATGATGCTCCAGTTGACAGTCTCTCAATGCAAGTTTTTTTAACTAATCAATTTATTCAGATGACCATGTTTGACAGTGCAACAGCCAACGGATTTCTGCACAGAATTCAATCACAATAACCCATAAAACATTATATTAATCTTATATATATATTCTCCTTGGAGATGTGATGCAACCGATTTACCTACTCCACATTTTAGCAAAGGCATGTTTGGTACATATTTGATTGTTATTCTCTTATATATTATTGTAGCTACCTTTTATTAAAATATCTGCTTTACAGTATCAATTATATAATATAGATTTTGGTTTTGGTAGTAAAAAAACAAACCAAGGTGCATATTTGCTTGAAATAATTCCTAAACAGTTTGACAAGTATTTATGATAGCTTTTAGCAGGCTCTGACTTAATGAAGGTTTATGAATCCCAATTCTGACCTGTTGAGAGCTCTACTAGTAGTTTTACGGCATGGCAATTTTACAACAGGGTTTAATTACAACCCTTTTGAGGTTGTACAGTGCGTGGGCGAAGTACTCTTGAGCTGGTTATTGTAGTGGGGGTTATATGAAATGTGTCAGTTCTTTGCTTGGCCACGCACACAAGATCTAAATCAGATTGTTTTGACTTACAAATTTTGGAAAAGTTAGGGTGGCACTGTGTTCTGTACGAATCCATATTCTATCCATTCAGTTTAAGATTCGTCAGATCGAATTATCATCACACTTAGAACATCATGACTTGTTTTTTAAACTACGGCTGAATAATTTTGTGTGCACATAGTTACACATCACCTATGTTCCTTGCCATTACCACAGTCATTGATCAAGTATTTATCAAACTAGATGAAGAATTATCACATATTTTGCAAACATTACAAATTGCTTAAAACAGGAAGTTGGATATCTGTCCAGACCAGAAATATGTGTCTAAAGCATTTTTATGACTAGCATGAATTCTATATCAGCACTAATGTCAAGTAAGGATTCCTTGGAGTCACTGAGATTTGTAGCTACTTAGTCTTTGCCAGAAAACTATCAATTACATTGACAGCCACTGTTGTTTTATAAATAACATTCTGAAAATGTAAAAAAAATGTAATTCCCATGGTTTATTTAAAATCTTTATAAAGACTTGTACATGCCCTTTGCATCATAAAATTGCCTATGGACGCTCTGATACATTATAAATCGTATAGGAGCGACCATCCTTACCTCTTTCTTGAATCAGTCTGGAAGTAGAGCACAGTGTCAGCAGGAGCTGACCGAAACTCAGGTGAGGGAGAAGATCTGCAGCTCTGCAAGGGGTGTAGCTGAAGGCAGGGAGGAAGCATTTAATCCTTTTACTGCCAGCGCCATACATAGTACAGCGACAACTGCACTGAAAAGCAAAGAAACTCCCAGCCGCTACATTTTAGTCCCGGCTGCCAAATTTGGAATTAAATTGACCAAGCAGAACAAAAGTTTCTTTCTTTGTTTTTTTTTCAATGCAAGCACCCTGAAACTGAAATTTAAATGCAAAACTTTAATTGCATATTTGCAAAACTATGTATTTTGTGGATTACCCAAAAGGTATCCCAGCTACTGTACAAGCAATGAAGCATAGAAGCAGGAATTTCCATAACTTCATGGATTCATCTATGCTAGCTGCAAAGCTCAGAGGTCATAGGCTTTCCACATTTCCCGCCAAGTATGTTATTATGCTCCAACATATGCATAAGTCAAGCACACATCACTGCACAGAACAATGTGCCTCCTCTCAGTTCTCCTTTCTAATTTGATAGACAAGTTCATTGATTAAAGCAATTAACAAGTGGCTGATAAAGGAGCAGAACAAAGGGAGTATTTAGCTGGCCATACACTGATCTATTTTTCTCGTTCAACCAGCGGGCTGAACGAGAAAAATAGAGCAGATTCCTCCATCAACACTTAGGAGTGTGTAGATCGAGCAATCCCACTGTTTGCATTGTATTTTGACAGCTCTTTGGCTGCCAGCTCCTATCGTATGAAAATTTTCTGGCCAGCTCCTTTGACCAGCTGATTGAGGGATGCTGACCACGCACTATGGAAATGTATGCTGTTTCCTCAACAAGCGTCCAAAATTGGCACAGTATATGGGCACCTTAAGGGTGGTGATAGAAGCTGTGTTATATGCCAGGTTCTGGCAAAGAATGAAAGTAGCTCCTGTGGAGAACTTCCTGTGCGGGAATGATTACATTACTTCCCTCAGACAGTAGTACTGCCTTCAACACCTCCCATTAATGCTAAGGAAAATGAAGCCAATAGAATCTGCAAAAAAATAAACAATACCCCTCCAATGTTTGTTGACAAACACAGGCCAGTGATGTGGTAGTGCTACCACTGCCAAAAGACAGATCCCCAGCCGCTGTTTCAGAAAAAAATCACTTTTGAAGGAGTACAACCTACTGTTAGACAACCTCAGCTGCAGGCATCCCCAAAGCACTTTTTAAAAAAGATTTATGTATTTTCAGTGTGGCCATTTAAGCGACATTATAAGACCCTCAACCCTGAGCATTTTCTCAGGCACAGAAGTAATGGAAACACAAACACAGAAGAAAAAAAAAGCTGGCAGTGGTGTTGACCCTACTTGTTCCCAAAAGGTTTTTGGCGTTAAATACACTTTACCTATGGAATGTTCACCTAGATACAGAAGGACAATGTTTTTTTTCTACAACATAGCCCCTACCAGGTTGAAAGCAGATTCAATTTTTCTTGACTGGGCACAGATCCTAAAGGTCCAGTATGAGCATTACAGAGTATAATAGGAAATTAATATAATTTGCGTATTGACATTTTTTTGTCATATTTTATATCAGATTAGCTAGAAAAGCTTATAAAAGTTTTTTTCATGTTAAATTCATTTTGAGAAATGAATAACCCTCAATTCAAAGCTGGTATCTATTTCCTCATTAAACACTATAGTTTGTAGCCCCTGAAAGTTAAATGCTTTTAGGAAATTGGCAAATTACAACAGTATTTTTTGGACAGAAACAACATAAACATTTTTATGCCAGTGTTTGTATTTAGTTAAGTTTGGCTGGAGCTCAGTGTTTAAAGTAAAATGGCAGACAAGCATTTAGAGGTTGGGCAATCAAAAGAGACTGATTTACAAATGCTGGAAGAATACTGGAGTAGAAATAGAGCAGTTGCTGGAAGCAATCAACGGGATTCTGTGCTTTAATTAAAACATGACTGGTTACTGTTCTAACTTTCCTCAGTGCTCTTTTCCATAAGATAACCAAATAGCCTCTCTTCTTATTTGTATTATTGAAGTATACACACGAGCAAAAACAAAGTTTTGTATACAAGTTTTAAAATATCTGGAGCCAAACACATAGGGGTGTATCATAACTACACCCTTATATGAATTAACCTCATGCCGTCCGCCCGTAGTAAAAAAACGGACGGACAACTGGTTAATACACCATCATACTCATTTTTACTATTCCTCTGTCTCATCTAGTGGCCATAATGCACAGTGAATCTGACATTCTGATGTTCGCAGGGCTGTTTGCTTTGTAAACATTTTAGAAATACACCCCGATTGTTTTTCCTCTTATCTATTTTCTTTGCATTCTGATATAACAATTAAGAACTGAGATTGTTTGGCAAGAGCACTGAGAAAAATTAGAACAGTGTGACCAGCGAGGCATTAATATGATGCAGCTTCAGGAAACTGGTCACACAGAGAGGAGGAAGTCAGCAGAAGCAAGGTAAAATGTATTTATACGTTTCCCCCTGAACAAACACACATTAGCTATGGAGTGTGTCGGAGATTCCACTGCACAAGACAATTTAACAGCATCCTGGAGTGGGGCTTTAAATATCTTGAAGTACATACACGACACAGGCTTTGCAGAGCATTATGGGAGAGAGTACAACAGCAGCTGTTTCCTTTCAGACTGTCTTTCTAACTGAAACTCTGTATGGTGCTATTCAGAGCTATTATGCTGCATTAAGAGGTGTATGTGTAACTGTTATGCCCTGCAAACTAAGGCTGTTTTACGCAAAGCAATTAAAGTGACATGAAACCCTCAGATGTTTTTAAATAATATAATGCTGTAATGTGTGACTTACTATAATCCATGGTAGTTTCCCTTCTTTTTGCTGCTCTTTCTTTTAAATCTTTATATCTTCACATGCTGGGGAGCAGTTCCGTTTTGCAGCTGACTCCCTCTTCTCTGGCTGTCACATGGTTTCTGTGTGCATGCTCCCGAGCCAGGACTACAGGATGACATCCCCCCGTCATGTACATCGCCACCGTAGAGCCAGCTTTCCAAGACCAGTAAGGCTGGATTTACACTATTCCGTGTGCATGGTAACACACACGTGTAGGTATTAATTTACCAATATAGTTTTACTTTTCCTTTCACACAAAACTGCAGCACATAGATATGAATCAACATCATAGGAAAGAAAGGCATTTCTACTTGGAATTAATTTTTATGCAGCAACATGATTAAATGAATAGGCCCTAAAGACTATTGGAAGTTGTGAAGTATCAAGCTTTTATCTTGCCACACCAAAGGGTTGTCAATGTCATATTTGTGATGGAGAGGTGCTCTCCATTGGTGTCTGACAGCGGTAGCATGTAGGGAAGAGTAAAGACTGCCAGCTGGCATTGAAAACATAATATGAAGTTCCCTCTACCCCAAAGAAAACAGCCAGGTGCACAAGGTATACAGGCAGGTATCATAGAGGGGCTACAAGGGTGTGAATTACTAGTCATATTTATAAAAAAACAATGAGGATAATTTATCAAAATTGGAGCAGCTAGAATCTGGAGCAGTTGCCTATGGCAAACAATCAGCTTCTTTCTTCAGTTTGTTCAGTTAAGATTTGAAAATGAAACAGAGAAGCGGATTGGTTGCCATGCATAGCTGCTCTAGATTGTGGCTGCTCTAGTTTTGATAAATTCCCCTCATTGTGTAATTTAGCACTGGAGAGGTAATTTAAGAAGAGAAGTATTTTTCTAATAGAGAACAATAATAGAAACAACCAGAATGTGGGCTCAAGGGAGATCCCCACAGTTTAGTTCCTACACTGTCATTGGTAATTGGTTCATTTGTTCCATGGGAGCCTTACTAGTTACATTTTTTCTATTGCAATTGTTTTTCCTTAACTTAAATCTAAAACGGTGGGGAAAAAAAATAGAAAAAGCATAAAATAGGGTAAAAGACAGAATTCTAGAAAAAATGTGAACTGGCCCAAGCCAGGATGAATCTCCAACTCTGCTGGCAAATTCCCTTAGCTATTTTTTGTTGTTAAAATGTTTAATGCAAAGTATACTCAGGGATTATGGAAAAATGCATTGCAGAGTATAATATAAAAACAAACTAAAGTTAAAACAGTAATTCAGCATAAGCTCATGAAAGTTAGGTCATGCATCACTAATGTGAACAGTTTTTATAAAGAATCTGAATGTCGGAAACCTCCACTGTGATGTATCTGAATTTTAAACATCTGATAATATTCTTTATAACTGCCTGATACACAGGTTCAGGGTGCAAGCAATAGAGAAGAAAATGTGTGGAAGAATGCCAAACAGCAGCTACAAAGCATAGAAAATCTTTGAATATATAAAAAGGGGAATAAAACAACATGATGCAAGGGTAGTATTGTAACATGTATAAATTACTTATAAAGCTACATCTGGATTGACCTAAGTGATTTAGTGTGTTTAAATGTGGGCAACAAAATACATAAATAGGGATGAGAAGCAATAAAAACTGGACTTGTATAGCTTGGAAAAAAAGATGTCTTAGATATGATCTAGTTAATATTTATAAATATATACCAAATTCTGTTTAAAGATTTTCCAATCTTTTTATTTCAAGGACAATGCAGATGAATTAGGGACATCAGTTGTACATGGAGAAAAGGAGAGGTATCCATCAGAATAAGAAGGGTTTGTTTTTACGATAACAGTAGTTATATGGTCGAGTGCCACCGCATAAAGTGATAATGGGAAAATCAGTAATTTAAAAAGAAAATAGATGTTTTAATATTTTTATTCAATTTTCAGTATAGGTATAAATATTTTGTGTAACAATATAATTTTGGGTACAAAAACCTGGGGACAAAATGATTCAGCATGTATCAACATTTCAGTATATGATCTCATTGTCTTCCTGTCTGTTTGCTCATATGTAGTGCTAATGGTGGCTAGTAGTGAAATTTATTGATAAAATGCTGTCTGAATATTAGGTATACCTTGTACGGTCTTCAGTATTTGAGCCTCAGGCATTTTATTCAGGATAGTAAATAGAAAAAAAAGAAGAGGAAAGGGGTTATGTGGGGTAGTGTAGCTTACAGGCAAATAGGAGAGATGAGTATAGGTGTAGAATAAGGCAGACCAAGGTGAGTGGCTGAACTGTTTTCACAGTCATAATTTATGATTATATAAGAGCTGAAATTATAGGGTCCATATACAGTACTGTTGGTGTCTATAGTCAGATAGATGGATCTTCTAGTATGCTTGTTAGTGTTTTATTGATCATAATGTTGGCAGTTACATTTTTTACCTCCAAGAAAGGCTTGGTGTTGTTTTTTTCCATGGCTTTGCAAATGTCTGTTTTGCTGCTATGAGAATGTGGTGCATCAGTATTTGTTGAGGTGTGGTTAAAATATCTATTTTACCATATATCAGTTTATCTATAGTGTATCCATGGGACTTTTGTCCAGAAGTGTGTATCATGGGGAAAATCCCCTCTTAGATAAATTTCACCACAAGAAGTGTCAACATTAAAATATTTTCTCTCTATTCATGTTCCACTGGCAACTCAGAATTTTGCAATTTACCACACTTTCACTCCCCGTGAAAATGCTCACCAGGACAAATTAAAAGAGTCAATCATTACAGCGGCAACACAGAAAGCAAAACAAAAACTGATAGGGTTGATACTGTACTACTCTGTCCTGAGCAAACAAAAGGTTGGCCTTCAGATACATTTTAAATATGTAACTCTATAAGTGTATGTGCACCTGATAAAATGGTATGGTGAATAAACATATTACAAGCACTTCATGCCATTTTGATTGGTCCTTTGCATGTTAGGATAAAGATTTGGGTCACATATCGAGCCTGTAAATATTGGATCACATACCGTACTTGTACTTTGTTTTACTTGACCTCATTTACAGAAACAATTTGTTATGCGAGGTTGATCTTATGGGCTCTTGTAATGCATATAATTTTTGCCATTATTAATGTAACCTGTGATTCAGGAAAATAGTTATTTTGTTTAAAGGCATTTTACCTGTCTTCAATTATCTTGCTAGGAAACAAACAGTGAATTGAGACATGGAATAATGTAGCCTAGACATACAGTATGCATATATGGCTACCAAGAAAAGGATTAGCCACTTACAGTTGTTAACATGAAGAATTAGATATATGGTGTGAAAGTCTTTTTGAGTGAATTGTAATTCTTGATCAATTCTGTTTAATATACTGTAATATATAATTTTACTGTAGTATATAATATATATTTTTTGTAAAAAAGCAGAACAAAGTTGGGTTGTTGAAAACACTTGTGCTGTTTGATGCTTTGAACAATAGTGTTTTTAAAAACTACACTGTGCAGTGTGTTAAATATATTTTACTCTGGAGGGTTTTTTCTTGAATCTGACCCCGGTCTCTAACATTTATTCATCTAATCGCATTTCTGGCTATGGATTCATTGTACAACTTCCCCAGAGATATTGCATGTGGTTCATTACAAGCACCATGCCAAGCCTATTGGTTGTTTTAAACTCTGGAGGCCTGCTGTTTTGCCCTTTTTCAAACTAGTTATATTGTATGTTTTAAATACGTCTTATTTATTTTATAATTGTTGACCTTGAGCTTCTTATTATACCTTTTCTTTATTATACTGTATTACGTTAATAGTTTGCGGGTTTGTTAATAGATAATGTGTTCAGTTTTTTTTCTATTTCTTTATTGCTAGAATTTCTGTTGTTAACTCCCAGCTAACCTAAAGTTTCTTGTTCACTCCTGGTATTTCCTATATGCGGCCCACTTATTTACCCAGTTAAGTAATTTCTTCCTAGCTATTAATACCCTTTTGAGCTGTGTAAACTAGAAGACAAGCTTTGCTATAAAGGTAGAATAGGACATCCCTGATACGCTTCTCTGGCAGTACCTCCATTCTGTTGGGTTTTATGTAATGCAAGCAAGACCCCAAAATGAGGCCAGTTTGTCCCCGAAATGAGGTCAGTTTGTAAATTACTTACTCCAATTCTTGAAAATAAGGCAATCTAGTGCTTGTGTGTCTTTTAAATGTTTTATTTTGAAATCTTGGAACATTTGTGAAATATTCAACAAGGTAGCAGCAGTTGTCTGATTGATAGCCCTTGGAGGGATAAAGGCTGCAACATCCAAAAAAAAGAGGCTCTTGTGATTTCTTTGTACCAGGTGTATGATACAGAGACCAGTGGAAGTGTATACTCCATTGTCCCGCAGCTCCTGTATCCCACAACAGTAAGAGCTTGTTGGAGGACTTTAGTCCAGGTCAAAAAATTTGAATATCCAAAGCTTGGCCACATTTTCAAATTAATTAGATGAGAAAATTAATTCAGCTTGCATTTGATCCTCCTGAGTTGTTTTTAATAGGTGCTTCTGACTAACATGTGATCTGCATTTTACATCCATCTAAACTGCATCAAGTTGTTTCAAGCTGCCTTTATATTTCCTTTAACCTATATGGGGCAAACATCACTTCTCTACACACATTCATCATACATGTCATACATATGCTTTACATTTCCAATAAATAGTTTAGGGATTTGCCCCAAAATGAAAAAATAGTTATGCAGTTGTCTTTCTTTTTGTGGACTTCAGCAGAAGAAAGTTCCAAATCGGTCAGGCATGTAGCAATGGGAAATAAAATAAAAGTTGCCCAAGTGCATGCAGTCTGAGCGAAAGATAATAATATAAAAACTTAATGAAAAAAAGTGACCACAAATTAATCTAGTAATGAGTTAGTGATTTTTTTATAGTAGTTAAATAATAACCTCCATTGCTAACAGCTTGAAACAGTTGATGGAGACAGCAGAACCCAGCCACTCTTACTTTAATGCTAAAGGACTTTGATTAGAAGCAAATTCACAGCTTTTAATGCCGCTGTAATTGCACCATTTAGAAACAGTGAATATCGTTTTGCCTTTTAATAACTACTTGAATATTCATCCCAAATGTACTGTGCATAGGATACTACTTCAAGCAGAAGCAATAAGTTATCTACTGCAGGGAGTCCAATAATTAGCAGAACGATATTAATTAGTTACAGAACACTTCAGTGGGATTATACTGTAGGTGTGCATTTAGAAAATAATGTACATTAGTATACATTCTATAATTAGGCATTTATACAGTCTGCAGAGAGAAATAAGTGCATTTCCACACTGACAAGTGAGGTAGTCAGAGCTAAACAGGGACCTGAATAAAGGTTAACCTGGACTCAAATTGTATTTCCACTTTCACAGCCAAACTGGGATAACACCTATTTTATATTTGTTAAATATTCATATAGCATTGAAAAAAATAAAAATAAATGCTTTTTTTGCAGTTTAAATTGCTTTTACTTTGGTTAGGGTTTCTGGGCTTCTTAAGGGTTAACATTTCTACTTGCATCTACTTCTTTTGTAATATTAGAAGGGCTTGTGAGAGGTGAGAGCCTTCTCCATTGTATGTAAATTATATGAATGGGAAAAACATGATACTCAAATATCAGTCCTAAATCTTTATATAAGGACAGAACCCTATGAAGGTGTGGAGAAAAACCTGGAATCAGTCATGTTGTCTGCTGCAACAAAACACCTAAAAGGTAAGACATATTTTTTTTAAAACTACATATATTTTTGTATACTGTGTAAATTACACATTACACACATTACAAACATATAGAGGTGTTTTCTCAAAAGTTACTGAAAACGTGAAAATACACTTTTAAGTCAGGGTCACCCACAATTTTTTGTGTTAAGATCTACTTTTTATATGAGCAGCTCAATGAGATCTACCAACGAATGGCACTGCATGGCACCTCCTACAACAAAACACAGGGTAGCTGTGATTGCAATGAACGCACAGTACTATTATGAATGGGCCCTTAGTTAGACCTAGCACTCTTATCAGAGGAGGTAAACTATGGGACTGTTACCTGTAATGGTAAAATAAAACCTATTACCTATAATTAAAAAAAAAACTGACGCTCCTAATCTCAGTCTGTAAATGAGGGCACAGGCCTGTTAGGTGGGGCACGGTCTGTAGGTGAGGGCACAGTCTGTTAGGTGGGGTACACGGCTGTGTACAGTGGGTAGAGATAACACAGGCTGCGGTACACAATGCCCCCTCCCTCTGATAAAGACCACCTCTCACCCTGCCCAGGCCTGTGTAGGATTTGTGTTCCCCAAGGGATCGGCTCTCAGATTCCCCCAGAGTAGCTGCATGCTGAGCCACGGCTTCCAGTGTCAGCGGCTGTGCCAGGGCACAGCGCCACCTGCTGGCCAACACAGCAAACTGCACCCGGCCTCCAGCAGCTGAGCTCCCAGATAAACGGAGCAGCTAATTCTAACTTGCGATCGCGATCTACCAGAAATAGCTTTGCGATCGACTGGTAGATCGCGATCGACCTTTTGGGCACCCGTGCTTTAATGGTAAAGCAGCTTTAAAATGACCCTGAAAGCCATTTTACATGCACATTCGAGAAGCTGACTTCTCTGAAGTCATGCCTTAATGTGCTACTATTTTACAAATTTTTACAGCCACCACATCTAAGGATTGGCAAGCTGGAATATATTACATTGTTGTTCTTGAGCTTAGATACACTTCGGTGTGCGTTAACAGCCACAGCCATGCTCAACTGCATGGCTGCTTTTGTGCAAGTCCATGGACAGTGCCTACACGCTCAATTGAGCCACTTTGCACTTTCTTTAAAAAAAAAATATTTTATTCATTTCTTATTGGGCTCTCTGCGGTGTGATGCAGCTGTGCCTTTCTTTGGTGCACTTAAAAAAAGTACTGCATTGTAAAAAACGGGCAGCGCAGCCTGAGCACAGATAGTGTGAACCTCAAGCGCAAGTCTGATTTGCCCCCTGGATTCTACATGTACTTATAAGATTAATATAGCTGCCAGGGCTGCTTTAAAGGGAACCTGTTACATAGCAGCATACCTGTCTCCAAAGTTGCATTTCTCCTAGCTTCATGGCTGTGCATTGTTAACAGGGCAGTAAAAATGTTCAGCTTTACTGTGAATAACAGTTTTCAGCTTCACTGGCAAAAACTTTGCTGCCTGGAATTAGTATGTGACAAAGGCATCAGAAAATGACAGCTTTAATTTGAAGCCTATTAAACATACTAAATCCCACGCAAAAGTTTTGCGAATGCTATAACTTGGAAACTGCAAATCAATCATCAGTCCGGACAACCCAAAAAAACAAGTCTGAATTCATAGGGCACTATAATGTATATAATCCCCTTTCACCTTATAACAGAATAAAGTGTTCCAATTTTGCAATATATAAGTCTTCAAAATGCTGCCACAAACCTTGCTCTTCCCCAGCTTTACCCTCAGTAGTCAAAACGCACTCACCAGATGCAATGGACACCTTAATACTAAGAAGGTCTCATGAGCTGAGTATAATGCTGTCAATCCTTCCAAATGTGTAAGAACTCTAAGGTTTTTTTCACTGCATTAAAAGAACTAAGGGTGTTTTTCCCTATAGTTCTTTTTAGGGTCACGGGAAGACATATACTAACCTCCTCCAGTGACCCAAAGCTCAGTATATCACAAGCTATTGCCCGTGATAGAGAGTGCCGCAGCCGCGAAGGATCCCGCCAATACTGTAGAGATCCACCCCCAGATGCGTGAGTGACAGCTGGCTCTGCCTATCTAGAGGCAGAGCCAGTTGTGCCAGCCCCTTCCCCTGTCCGTTCCTCCACTCAGCGCTGTAGGATCGGAGAGGGGAGGGGGGAATCCCTGCGGGGAGCGGTGACTGTCATCTCTGCAGGGAGATGATCAGAAAGTGAGCGGGCGACTGTATGTGCACTCACTTCCGGGTCTATAGAGCCGACCTGTGATAACTCCTTTGTCACAGGTCGGCTCGAACTATGAGGACGAGTGGAAATCACTCACCTCCTTTAAGCCCAATCTCTTAGAAAGTATAAATCCTCACTTAATCATTCCTCCTATACCAGGCACCAAGAAGAGTGCAAGCATTCAGGATTCCACTCACATTTCTATGTCCCAACTGCAAGGGTTAATACAATGTTTTCCTGGAGTTCTTGTTTATTGAATTATCTAATAGGAACTGTGGATACCTATGACTGAACCTGCTTAATTTTTTGGTGAACCATACAATTTCTGCCGCTATTGAAACTATATCTGTACCTAGACTGTTAAGCAAGTTATGGAAGCACTACTTTTAAAAAGGCTGGGAGAGAGCAAAAACCCCAAAGTCAGAGCTTTCCTACATGAGAAATGGACACTAAGCAGGCTATAAAACCTCCCACCTGCCCAGTTCTGCTTAGTGACCTCAGGAGAATGGATGTCTCCTTCTCTGCTATTTTGTTTCTGCATGAATTGAAAGTATTTTCTGCTATCAACAGATCAACCATAGATTAATTCCAGATATTAAAAATCCTGGAAATATTTCCAAATAGTCAATGAGTGCAGATTTTCCCTGTTATTATACTGGTGTGACAGTCCTACAGTTGGCAGCAACAACACATCTGTGTTCCAGTTATACAGGATTCCCCTTTTAGGTCAAGACTCTATATCTGGGCATTCCTTGCTGAGTTATCAGGACCAGAGCTGTGGCAGTTTTGCTCCCGACCCTGTCTCTGAAGACTCTGCTAAACAGGACAGGCCAGTACATACGGGGGATCCTTGCAAAGATATCGGTACCAGAGCTGCATCGCTTTTTTCCTCTGACTCTGAAGACTCACTTTTAAGGTGCCCATACACCTTGCGATTATCGTACGATTTTCGTATGCGATCGACTTTTCGGCCGATAATCGTATGTGTGCATTGCAGTGTCCGACCGACAGTACTGTACAATCGTACAACTTTTGACGGTAAAGCATGTTTGAAAACTTTGCTAGATTGTACGATTTTTGCAAGGTTGCTGGTGTTTTCGTCCGTCAAAAGTCGTACCATCTACACTGCAAATCAATTACCGCAATTCGTCCAGGTGCTTTTCCTTAATTACGGCTAAACTAATCTTGCGATCATCGGGGCATGATGGGGCTGCCGTACGAAAGTCGTACGACTATTCAATCATCGGACGAAAAGTTGCGCCCAATAATCGTAAGTTGTATGGGCACCTTTAGTGAGCAGTTAAGGTGCCCATACAGCTTACGATTATCGTACGATAATCGTATGCAATCGACTTTTCGTACAACAATCGTAACGTGTGAATAGAGTGCCCGACCGATAGTACTGTACAATCGTATGACTTTTGACGGTCAAGCATGTTTGAAAACGTTGGTCGATCGTACGATGTTTGCATGGTTGGTGGCGTTTCCGTCCGTCAAAAGTCGTATTAACACTGCGCAAGCACAAACGAAAATAATTGCGGTCAATTACCGCAAGTTGTCCAGGTGTTTTTTTTAACTACCGCTGATTGAACCTTTCGATAATTGGGGCAGGATGGGGCCGTCGTACGAAAATCGTACGACGGTTCGATCATCGGACGAAAAGTTTCGTCCGATAATCCTAAGGTCTATGGGCAACTTTTAAGCTATATGCTGTAGTGAGGATTTTCTTCCCTTATTTTCCTGTGGCAGTATTTATTTGACTTTTGCTGCTGGCTGTAACTGTGCTCTTGTGAGGGGGATTAGATTGTTCTTTTCTTCTAATCTTGCCTATATGGCAAGACTGAAAACATATAATATGGCCTTGTGGCCGATTATATTTTTTTGTTATGGGACAACCCTCCTCTTTATTATGTCTCAGGCTATACAGGGAAGAAATTACTGTTTCTGTTTTCTATATTGCCCGAATGGATGAGAGAGAAAATAGGATCTGTGTACTCACTGTAAAATTCGTTTCTTGGAATCCATTGAGGGGCACATCTCCCTCCTCTTATATGCTATATATCCTCTTTGGACTGCTTGCTACAACTGAACATATGTGGGGTGGGACAGGGTATGGCCTTCAGTTTCTATGTGTTCAGTGTCAATTTCTCCTGTATGTGGCAGTATAACCATTGATTGCTTATAAACAGTTAAGCTGTGTTCCCCAGTGGACTCCAAGGAAAATATTTTAAATGTGAAGAAACACATCCACCTATTCTCCCAGCCTATAAAATAATGAGCCAATACTGTCTACTGTTGTTCACCCTTAAAGTGGTCTAGTCAGTTTATGAGAATAAGCAAGTGATGAAAAACTGGGGTAATAGATTTCTTGACATATTGTAATAAAGTCACTGTTCTGTACTCAGGAGTTTTCAAAACAGCTTCTGGCAGCAGTAACACAAAAAAAAAAAGGCCTACTCCAACTTAGGAGTCTAACTAACAGTAATTTCCCTGACTACTGCCTACTGGAGCAGCTGATCCAGCTTCCAGTACCAAAAAGAAACACAGTCTTTAACATACAACTTTTAGCCAGACCTAATCCCAGAGGTATTCAGACGCTCTCCAGTCTGTGTATGCATCCATCAAGCCCAGAATGGATCTCTCTCTCTGAGCTCTCTCCCCCTCTCATTCACTATCAGGTGCAGGCTAATTAATAGAGAGAGGAGGTGTACCTGTTGGTGCAAGGCTTAACGCCTTCCTAGCCAGGGAAAGTTGCCCTTCTCAATCTTTTACTGACATTCACAAAGTCACAATATAGATACTTAGACGATTTCTTAGAGAGAATCCTGGCACTGACTCCAAATACAATTAGGTCCAATACATGTAATGATTTTACAGTCTGTAATAAATGCTATTGTGTCTATGACATTACATTGCCTTAATATGATATTGTATGTACCGTGGATTAGGTGGATGCATGTGTGGATTGTGTTTCTCTCATTAACTTTATTAACATACAATGCAGAAGCCAGGCTTTTTAATCCTTGAACTATTTAGTAGGACAGGCAGGGTTCAAATATACCTTACATATTATAATGAAATGAGCCATCACAGTACAGACGTGGTTAACACAAACCTCTCACAGCCCTTCCTTACATTACAAAGAAGGAGAAGCAAGTAGAGATTTTAACCCTTAAGAAACCAAGTAGAAAACCTAACTCATGGCAAAGCAATTTAAAATGCAAGCACCACAGATGTTTAAAACATGTTTTCAATGAATGGGGACATGTAACAATATAAAATAGGTGCTATCCCAATTTGGCTGCAAAAGTGTAAATACACTTTAAGCCTAACATCCAGGTTCAGAAAATATTTTCTAAAGAAGACCGATCTTGTATCTGCCCCACTTTAGTTTTCTGTAGGCAGCCTGTAGTGGATAGACCTACTGAGTCCCTCTCATAGCTCTGCTCTCCATAGAGACAATGTGACGCACAGTGATGATGCTTCTTTTACATGGCAATATGTGGGTTTTCAGAGGCACACTAAGTGGATTTAAATCCTTGGTGGCAATTAAAGGGGAACTATGAGGCGAGTGAATATCACTCAGCCTCATAGTTTTAGCCGACCTGTGACAATGAAACTGTCACACGTCGGCTCAATAGATCGGGAAGTGAGTGAACACATACTGTTGCTCGCTCGCTTCTCGATCCCGTCCCTACAGAGAGCCGTGACTGTCACTCACGGCTCCCTGCAGGGATTCCCCCCTCCCCTGTCCGATCCTCCAGCACTGACTGGCAGAACGGACGGGGCGGGTACAGCTGGCTCTGCCTCTAGATAGGCAGAGCCAGCTGTCACTCACGCAGCTGGGTGGTTCCAGACAGTACTGTAGGTCGCGGTATACTGAGCTTTGGGTGACGGGAGGATGCTAGTTTGTGTCCTGCCGTTACCCTTAGGAGAACTATTAAACTATTAAACTCCTTTAAACAATGCAGTCAAATTAACTATTTTATGTCTGGAGTTCAGTTTTAAAATAAAGACTACCTTGGACATAAGAGGGCTTTACTATGAGGTACTTAATACACCAGCTATCCTTCTTTTGGTTGGCCAGCTTTCTTAGTGGGACATTGGTAAATAACCTTTTTGGCTCGTTATTGAAAAGACCCATCAGAGCAGACTATAAGACGTGCAATCCTGTATGTCTGGACTCCATCTACACCACTGATTCTAATTACTAACGCAACCTCTGTGACCCGTACATAAAACTCAAGCTACAAATGTAAGAAATAATAGAAAGTTTACCGGAATACTCACATT
Source organism: Nanorana parkeri (assembly GCF_000935625.1). Taxonomy (NCBI): domain Eukaryota; kingdom Metazoa; phylum Chordata; class Amphibia; order Anura; family Dicroglossidae; genus Nanorana; species Nanorana parkeri. Next base: position 430,909 of record NW_017307001.1, read on the forward strand.
AATCTCTAGAAAAAGCTCCCATTCTAGCAAACAGCTCCAGATTCAATATATCGTACATCAGACAAACTGAAAAGGCAATGTCAGCATTTCTTTGGGTCTTTTCTAAGAGCCTGTCAGCAGTAGGTTTCGGGGACAGTTTGGCTTGCAGCAAGCATTCAGTGGATGTAATCTTCTTGACCTCTTTCCAGAGTGTATATTTTATATTTTCTGTCTTTAACCTTGTTCTGGCATCGTGCTGGTATATTTTTCTACTTTTAGAAAACATCAAAGTAGAGAAAACTGTAATACTCTGTATATTTGTGCACTGTGCTAAATGTACATCTTCTCCAGGCTACTTCATTTGCAGTGATATGTTAATCCATTTGTAGCAACAGGTATTTATTATTAATTACCTTGGTGCAGAAAAATGTTTGATCCTCCATTGAGGAGCTTTCATTATTTCCCCTATGTGCAGGGTCAGATGCTTATCCAACAGCAGAACTGAGGTTCAAGACGGGAGAGGTGCAGATGCTTCTAAGAGGAGTCAGAAGACTTTCCGCAGGTCACCTCTTTAATGGTCACTTTTGCAATCCACAAGAAAGGCAGACAATGTGCACTTTCTGGTAGTGCATTCTGCTTTTAAAGCAGAACTCTAGACAAAACTTTTATTAACCCTTGCAGTGGGGCTACTCCTGCACTCAAGGGTTAAGTGATCATGTTGGTCTAGAGAGGAAAATAAAAAAAAGTTATACTCACCCGATCCTCAGAGCCAGCTTGGTCTTAGACCGGTCCTTCCAGCCTCGCTCCCCCTCCGCTGCAGCAGTCTAAGGTCCTTGAGTCATCACGTTCTACACACTGTGTATAGGTTGTGAGGACGCCGAGGGGCATTCCATCACTGAAGCAAAAGAGAAGACAGGCAGGAAGGAGCGCTGTCATAGGCAACCACCTCCAAGGATTACATGAGTATAACTTTGTTTTGTTTTTGTAGACCAAAAGGTCATGTTAACCCATACAGTCTGGGGAAGCCCCACTGCAATGGTTAATTAACGTTTTGCTTAGAATTCTGCTTTAAATATACCTCCATTCACAACTTTCTTGTTTTAGATAAAGCAGGAAAGGGTTAAAACGTCTGTTAAGTTTTAAATGCTGTCATATTTCCCATCAAGGAGATTTACATTTTACATGCTGTATGTGTCCCGATAGATATGGTTTCTCTCTCTGCTCTGTCTGAAGCCTATCACTTGGTCATGAATTTTGGAGAAATCTCCCTCATAAGGGTACACACGGCAATACAATCCTGAAAGAGATTCTAAGCCTTCCATACTCTGCTAGAAAATGTGTCCGTCTTGCTGCCTGTGTGCTCATTGGGGTGTTTCCTTTCAGTTCTTGTTCTGTCTGACACCTACTAAGTAGAAAAAAAAGGATGGAAACATTACACAAATATGAACACAGACAGCAAAAAAAAAAAAAAAACCCAACAGAGGTTCTATTCCACACTCTACCCAAAACAAAACAAAATAAAAAAGTGTATCTCCACTTTTGCAGTCAAATTTGAGAAAACTCCTCTATATGTTCATTATGTGTCCCTATAAACACAGCATACTGAAGAATAATTAAAAAAAATGTTTCTTACCTGTTAGATGTTTTGTTAAATCAGGCAAGATGGCTGAATCAAGGCTTTCTTTAGCCTTTTCACAGTGGTCGGTCCCAATGGAAACTCTTGGGACTGAAATTTGAGGATTGTGTTTATTTGATAAGTGTTATCAACATTAGTGATGAGCCGAACACCCCCGTGTTCGGTTCTAACAACATACAGTGGACAAGCCACCTCTCAATGGACAAGAACCCTCACCGCTCACAGCCCCTCCTAACATTACACAGAAACAGAAGCAAGAAGAAATGTTAACCCTTAAAACCCTAACCCAAGTAAAAGCAATTTCAATTGCAAGAAGCATTATGTTTTTAAACTTACGCTATGTGAATGGGAACATGTAACAAATATAACATTTTAGATTGCAATCTCTCACTGGCAGGGCCCTCCTTACCATCTTATTTTGAATTGTATTGTAATTGTAATGTATTTCTTATATTGTAAAGTGCTGTGCAAACTGTTGGCGCTATATAAATCCTGTATAATAATTGTTACCCCAATTTGGCTGTGAAAGTGGAAATACACTTTAAGATGGTGTGAATTATGCATGTTGACTGACCATTCATATGCTCTCTTACCAATATGGTACATGGTCCAACTTTACTTCTGCTACTCTCCACCCCAAGCGCACTGCCAATCATTTATAGATCAAAACTTAGTACTGTCCTTCATCAACTCAGCAACTCTGTCCAAAAATTGGACCTATACTGGTTTGGAAGATGGACATTCTGTTGGTATATAAAGATCTCCCAGTGACTAATGGAGGTCCAGAATGACTAATTTGGTCAAAAATGACTTAATAATAGCAAGCAATGCTTCTAAATGTAATCATGGCGTGGAATATTCTTGCTGTGTATCACAGGGTGTACTATGAGCTTCTTTTGTAATCAGAAAAGCTTTTAATCAAGCCAAAAATAAGGGGTGAATGAAACAAAAGTGATAGTGGAAATAAAGTATTTTTTTTAACAAAGAGTTTTGTAGCTGCTATCTAGGGATTATTAGAAAGCTGTAACAGGAGAAAGGAAGCAATAAAGAGCTTTGAACAGCTTTGATATACGAATACTGTTAGATGGCATGATACTCTAATGCAGGGTTCAAAATTTCCATTCTCCTGCTCGCATTTGGCGAGTAAAAATAAAGTGGAAATTTGGGTCTCCAAGTTCTGGTCCACAGACCAACTCCGGCCCGTGAGCTGGTACTATGTGGCCTGCAGACAGCTGACATGTCAGGCACACGGTCGCACACCGTGTACCTGACTTGTGTCGGATGCAGACCGCAGAGCTGCCCCTGTCAGCTCTGGCTTCCTTCGGCCGGAGCTCTCACAGTTCTGAGCTCCGGACGAAATAAATAATTATATGAGGAGGATCGATCCCAGGTTATCTGGGTGTGATTAGTGAGATCTTCTGCAGACCTCTCTAATCACTCACAGATAAACCAGGGATCGATCCTGCTCACAACCTCCTCCCTGCAAAGACGTGAGCAGGTGAGGGGGCTGGGGGGGAGTGTATTATTATTTTGTGTGGGGGGGTTAATAAGGGAGGAATGTATTATTTTATGTGTGTGGAGGGGGGGTTAAAAAGATTTTATGTGTGTGGGGGGGTGGTTAATAAGGGGTGCGTATTATTTTATGTGTGTGGGGGGTTAATAAGGGGGGAGTAAATTATTTTATGTGTGTGGGGGGGGCTTATAACGGGGGGGAGTGTATTATTTTTTGTGTGCGGAGGAATTTTATTATTATATTTGTGCGGTCGCACGCTGTCCATACACCTGCCGGTTATCGTACGATCGCAGGATCGCCCGCGATTATCGTACGATAATCGGCAGTCGTATGGACACCTTTAGGGTATGTGTATATTAGGCCCCATTCACACCTACAGTATATTTCAGGTGTGATTAGAGATTCCTGTGTCAGGAACTTGCGTTTTCCTGCAGCAGGAATCCCTAATCTGCCGTTTACAAGTGGCAACTATCATAAAATAAGAATTATCATAAGATTATTTAAGAGGGTGTGTTTAGGGGCGGAGTTAAGGCCAGGCCAGGGTAAGGGTTAGGTGGGGCAACTGGTGGATAGTACATCTTAAGGCCTGGCTAGTAGCTCAGGACTTGAAATGTTGAGCCTTGCTCTAATGTACAACGTAATTCTTCAAAAGATATCCACTGTAACCAATCTTAATTAGGTAAGCCTTGCTCCTGCATTAGGCAAACGTATAAGCTTTTGTATCTAAGCTGGACAGCCCCTTCAGCTGTACATGCATTTGACATTTTAAAATGCTCCAAAAAGGGAAATATCTACATTTTTATGGACATATGCAGTAAAAATAGAAAACATTCATTTTTTGCACATTATTGACAACATTATGGGGCTCATGTTTATAATACCTCAATCCAACATTAACTGGGCACTGTCATTTGCACAACTTTATGGGCACTAGATGGACCCGAAGAGCATAGGAAATACCATTACCAATACTATTACCAATACCATGGTATTATAGGGACTAGGTGGAGCCAAGGAGCAAAGGCAACATCATTACCTATACCATGGCATTATTTACACTAGATGGAGCCGAGGAGCATAGGAAATATCAATACCATTATGAATACCATGGCATTATGGGAACTAGATTGAGCCAAGGAGCATAAAGGTACCATTAGCAATACCATCACCAATACCAAGGCATTATTGCCACTAGATGGAGCCGAGGAGCATAGGAAATATCATTACCAGTACCGTAGCATCGTGGGAACTAGATGGAGCCAAGGAGCATAGGAAATACCAATACCAATATTATTACCAATACCATGGCATTATGGGCACTAGAAAGAGATGAGGAGCACAGGAAATACCATTACCATTATCATTGCCAATACCATGGCATTATGGCCATTAGATAGAGCTGAGGAGCATAGGAAATATGTATGCTCCTCAGCTCCATCTAGTGACCATAAAGCCGTGCAAACAGCATTCCCCCAGCTATACGCTGGGATACATTTTATACATCACACCCTAAGTGTGTACTTTAGTTAAATAAATAAAATAATAATGGCAACTATAGTAAAAATAGTAAAACCTGTTCTCAGGTAATTCTAGAAAAATGTATATAAACATAAAATGATGTACAAAAATACAGTGCAATTTAAAAAAAAAAAGTTTTTATAAAATATCAACCAGTCAAATCCTGAAATAATCAGATCACAGAGAGAACATAAATCTTTAAACAGACTAGCGAAGATTTAAACTTTAATGTATTTCTGAAGTGTTATCATTGTTTGTTTGGAATCTTAGTTTGCCAGGCTCTCTGTGGATTAGCACCACAGGTACTAGAGGAAGTCAGGCTAGCAAAGTGTCTTTTCTCTCCAATCAAGCACCCGCACAAATGGTTTATCTGCCAGTGACACATTAGTTGTGTAAGAGATATCACAACATAACTTGGGGGCTGTTTATCAAACAGACTGTAATAATGCCAAGCGTGCTGTAATTCTCTTCTTTAGCAACCAAGTGAAATGTAAAAAATCTTTTTATCCATGCTTGACATGTTTAACACCAGATATAATACCAGAGCCGGCTTCATACAGGTAACTTGATTGATTCTTAAAATGTGCAAGAAATAGAGTTGGAATTTATTATACAAATGAAATGTATTGCTAACGTCCTAGCTGGATTTTGGTATGCACACCACATGCTGTATAGTAAGTGGAAAAGTGTCAGGCACTATATTTAACTTGTAGAGTAATTTTCTTGTCAGTGGTCAAGGGTACCTTTTTAATGATGCATGCAAACATTTTGGTGGCTGAATTTACACTCACTGAAACATGGTTGTGTGTAATCCGTCTATATTAACCTAGAACTCCAGCCAAAACTTTTTGCTCTGCTTGAATAAAGGAGATAAAGGTTAAATGATCAAATATGGCAGAAAAATATTGCTTCCAGTATCAAGTAAAGAGCCCATACATTTTGGAAGCCCATGGATAAACAAGTTTACTAGTTGTTCAGTTCTCTAGTTCTCCAATAGGATGGTCCCCTTTTATCACGGCTTTAAAGCAGTGTCTCTCAACCTTTTTTTAAGTCAAAAATATGCAAAATCTTGAGGCACCTCAGTTTAAAACATTAAAAAGCATATATATATATAAAAAAAAGTGTTGCCCCTCCAAAATCCATAGCAGACCCGTATCTCAGATAAGGGTCTGATATGGATTTTCTGCAGAGACCCCACACAAAAACACAAAAATATGAGGTTTCCCATCACATTAGAGTTCTCCTTCAAATCAGGAGCCCTCCCTTCACATCAGAAGCCCTTCCTTTACATCAGGAGCCCTCTTTTCACATCATAGCCCCCCTTTTAAATATCAAGAGCCACAACTGTTGCAGCATGGCAGGAGGTGAGAGGTGGAGCAGACCTGGATGGAGAACTTTTTTGGATAGATGCCACCCTTCCCATTATAGTTGAATTCAATTCCATGGTGCTGGCCACAATTTTGTGGTGGGGTGCCAGAAAACCAGAAGGCAGCTTAGGGCTTGTTCACACCAAATGTGGTGCGTTCCCTTCTGCAGCGGGAGGGGCCATGGCGGTGCATTGAATTCAATGGCTTCCACGCCCACCCACTCGCATGTCAAAACTTTGCCTGTGTTCCGTTCCACTGCAAACGCAAAAAATTCTGCTTGCTCTATTTTTTGCGTTTGCAGTGGAACGGAACGCAGTCAAAGTTTCACCACATGTCCGATCCCACTGTCGGCGGGGGCGGGGGGCATGGAACGGTGCCATTGAATGCAAATCACCATCATGCCCTCTCCCACCCCAGAACACAGGGGGAAGTTTTGTGAGTGATTGCAGGTGTGTTCCAGCAGCTACCGCTCTGGAACGCACCGCATTCGGTGTGAACAAGCTCTTAGGGTGCCACGACACCCTAGTTCAGAAAGGCTGCTCTAAGAGGCTTGCAGAGGCCTGAGGAGTCCTGCTTCAGTAAGAATCTATTTAGGAAAATATGTCTGCCACTTCTAAACACAGCCATAATCTTCCAGGATGATTTACTATAAGGACAAACAGTAATGATAAAGTTACACATGTATGGATGTTGTATTAGAGTAAGTAAAGTTCAAACAAGGTTAAAGCTAAAATCTAGTCAGCCATTTTAAGGTATTCCCCACTCTTCCCCAGATGGTAAGATGGCTAGGTACTAGCTTAATCAAGGTAGGTGTAAAGTAGAAGAATATTTACCTTATTTCTCTTCTCATGCTTCTACACTCCTTGTATGCAAGGCCTCAAAGATCTTTATGTTAGGGTGGCCACATGACCTAGAACAGGAGCGGTCATTAGGCAGGGACAAAGCTTGAAAGAGCTAGAAATAAGGAAAATATTCCTCTGCTTTATACCCCCAGAGTAAACAAGCATTTAACATTTCTGCCTGGGGGTGGGAGCAACACAATACTTGTTTTTAAAGGTTTTCTGGAGTTTAGCCTTAAACCTAAGAAGGCTGCTAGCTGAGTTGGGTAAACCTTGGGGTGTGACCTGGGGTCAGCATGCAGCCAAGTCCATTTCCACCATCAGGAGCTCTGGTAAACACGGGCTGGCCCTTAGATTCCACACCCTGGGGGACCCCATGCTACCTACTCAGCATAGCAGCAACCTGCCTAGTACTTGAACTTCCAGCTTAACCTGATTTCCATTGCCTCATTCAGCTCCTCAGCTCCATTCCGTTAGTACTTCAGCTCTGGGAGTTGTCAGCCTACACTGCTTGCACCCTTTGATCTAGGTGCCCCTGTAAGTGTAGCAGGAGGGTCCACATTCTTGATTCCAGATCACTTCTTTGAGCCCCATTCGTGACAGATATATTATACTTTAATACCTGTTTATTTAAGGGAAACAAATTGTTTATATATGTTTAATATATACAATTTGTGTTCTACAATTAAACATTTAATACAGAATGTACCCATGAGACGCAGTGGAAGCTGTTTTCTTTCACACATGTTATCTCTGGTTGAAACTTCTAAAGAAAGGGTAAGAGGAGGAGTATAAATCACTGCTCTGACTTATTCATTTATATGTGTACATTTCAGGTCGAGCTGTTGAGCTCTATAAACAAGTAAAAAGCAGACAAGACTAAACAAAAAAATCTGGAAAAGATACCTCATATATATATGAAGCTTTGGCTTTCTTAGGAGAATATCTAGGTGTGCACAATTATTGGCCGACTATTAGTGTGCAGTAGGGTTGCACAGATACCAAGTACAGTACTCGGTACAAGTACGAGTACATGTACCGATACTTTTGAGCTCCAAGACTAGACTAAAGAAAAATTCATAAGTTAGGAGGCAGCTGTCATGTGCAAGGAGCACACGGAGCTCCTGGGATTTGTACATCTTTGTTTTAATGTACGATTTTGTTTTTATACATATAAATAATGGGATGCACAGATACCAGTTTTGCGAGTACGAGTACTGGTACTTGCCGAGTACTTACAAGTACGAGTACTGATACATTTTTGTTTATTGTCATGTGACAGTTTTTCTAAAACAATACAGACTAATGATTTCAGGACAATGGTGGAGCGCCACAGCCAGGCCCCAGCTGCAACCGCTGCAACCCTGGGAGTTCTCATGAAAATGCCAAGTATCTGCACTGGTACTCGAAAAGTATCTGTGAATCCCTAGTGTGCAGGATTATTATGCAACTAAATGGAAAACGAAAATGTTCCCATCTAACTTGTTTATGTTCATCTGTTAAAGTGAGAATAATAAACAAACTTTACAAATAAACATTTCTGACATTTTCAAAAACAAAATCAGCAACCAATATAGCCCCCCTTCTTTTTAATAACAGTCATAAGCCTTCCATCCATGGAGTCTGTCAGTTTCTTAATCTGTTGACAATCAACTTTGTGTGCAGCAGCAACCACAGCCTCCCAGACACTGTTCAGAGAGGTGTGCTGTTTTCCTTCACTGTAAATCTCCCGTTTAAGAAGGGCGAACAAGTTCTCCATAGGGTTTAGGTCAGGTGAGGAAGGGGGCCATGTCATTATTCCTTCATCTTTAAGGCCTTTACTGGCTGGCCATGCAGTGGAGTACTTCGATGGAGCATTGTCCTGCATAAATATCACGTTCTTCTTGAAAGATGCAGCCCTTTTCCTGTACTACTGCTTGAAGAAAGTGTCTTCTAAAAACTGGAAGCAGGTTTGGGAGTTGATTTTGAGTCCATTGTCAACCCGAAAAGGTCCAACTAGCTTATCTTTAATAATACCAGCCCACAGTACCCCACCTCTACCTTGCTGGCGTCTGAGTCGAAGTGGAGCTCTGTGCCCGTTACTGATCCAGCCACGGCCCATCCATCTGGTCCGTCAAGAGTCACTCTCATCTCACCAGTCCATAAAACCTTTGAAAAATCTGTCTTCGGATAGTTCAAGGCCCAGTCTTGACGTTTCAATTTATGAGTATTCAATCTGTAATTGGATAGAAAACTGGCTTAAAGACCATATTCAGAGAGTGGTGATCAATGATTCATACTCTGAATGGTCTGAGGTTGTTAGTGGTGTCCCCCAAGGTTCAGTGTTGGGCCCCTTATTGTTTAATCTATTTATAAGCGATATAGAGATGGGGATTAAAAGTACTATTACTGTGTTTGCAGATGGAACCAAGTTATATATAAGGAATACAGTCCGCACAGGATGTCTCCAACGTACAAGCAGATCTGAATGCACTGTGTGATTGGGCATCTATTTGGCAAAATTAGATTTAATGTTGATAAATATAAAGTTATGCACTTGAGGACTTAAAACATGCATGCGTCATACACTCTAGTGCAGCGGTTCTCAACCTGTGGGTCGCAACTCACTGTTGAGGGGGTCGCAGCATCCACTTCTGCTGCACTAGGTGAGAGGCTCCTCAGCCTCCTCCTAGCGAAGCAGTGTCAGTCAGCGGGAGGACAGCACAGGCTGTGAATATAAAAGTGTACACTCCCTGGCCGCTGCAGCGACATCTAGTGGCCGGGGACTGTGTACAGCAGGGCTTTTCTATTCACAGCCGCTGCTGTCTTCCTGCCTCCCATACAATGTGAGCTCTGCAGGAGGCGGGCGTCTAAGCAGTGCTGGGGCTGAGAAGGCTGCATGGAGACAGAGCAGGCAAGCAGGTAGCAGGGGCTGGGGAGGGCTTGTATTCTTGTGAGTGTGCTTATATTTTTAGCCCCAAGTCCAACACCTTACTAATTCTGGAGTCCAGCGCTCCGTTGGGGGTCACCACAACTTGGCAAATGTTACCAAGGGGTCCCGGTCCTCGAAAGGTTGAGAACCACTGCTCTAGAGGGATTATGTTTGGGGGAGTCAATGATGGAGAAAGATCTGGGTGTTCTGGCAGATCATAGACTCACTAATAGAATGCAATGTCAAGCTGCATTTTCTAAAGCAAGGAAAATACTTTCTTGAATTAAAAGGGGTCTAGACTCCAGAGATAGAGACATAATACTGCCCCGTACAAAGCATTAGTAAGACCTCATCTGGAATATTCGGACGAATTTTCGGAAATTCGGACATTCGGATGTATCCGAATTCCGAATTACAGACATAACGAATGCAAACGAATCCGAATTTCCATTTCCAAAATTCGGTAGCGATAGTTCGAACGTTCGTTTCGTTTTTGGTTCTTATTCGTTTCTTATTCGTATCGTTCGTTGGAGCAAAGTGCCATTAGAGAAGGAGAAAAATATTTTTGCCCCTCAAATGTCACTTTGCAGCAAACGAACGAACGAAACGAATAAGAAACGAATAAGAAACGAATAAGAACAGAAAACAAAACGAACGTTCAAACTACCGCTACCGAATTTCGTCCGAATCCGAATTCCGAATCCAAATTGACTTTCACACCCGAATCCCGTAAAACGAAATAACACAAATCCGAATTTAAAACGAAACAAAACAAATTTTTTGGCAGTGCACATGTCTAGTGAGCTTTGTGCCAAATTCACTTTATTCACTTTAAGGTCACTGCAAAGGACAAGGGGGCACTCTGGAGGAAAAGAGGTTTAACCTTTGCATACGGAATGGATTCTTCACATTTAGAGCTGTGAAAATGTGGAACAGACTCCCCCATGAGCTAGTTCTAGCTAGCTCAGTTAACTGTTTTAAAAAACAAAATCTGGATGTATTCCTAAATGCACAGCATATTACTGGATATTGAGTTCTTATAGATTATTAACCTCCTCTCGTCCGCCCGGCAGACTCACACGGGCGGGTTGCTGTCATCAGACGCCTGTTCTTTACAGCCGTTACCGGCTGTTTGATATACACACGATCGGCGGCTCTATAGCCTGCCGATCGTATGTATGTGCTGTCTTTGTGCGCCCCCCTCGAGTGCTGCCGCCCCCCCCCCCTCCCCATCCTGACCCCTCACCTTCAATCCCGGGCTCAGCTAGCCCATCTGCGGCCCGGGACCGGCCCGGGACCGGCTCGGGAGGGCATCAGGAGGGAAGATGGGGGGGAGATCAGCATCTTCCTCCTTGCTGAACTCCCTCCAAGGTCTGAATGCAGAAGTGATGTGTAATACATCATTCCGCATTCCCCTGTCAGTCATTTGGCTGCTATAGCCAGAGAGAAGAAGAAGCAGATCTCTGCTTCATCAGCTTCTTTTGGGGTCCCCAGGTGACATTAGGGTTCTTAGAGACCCCTAATGTCTCCATAAAGAGGACCTGTCAGTGTGCATTTGCTATTATATAGGGGGATTGTTATCCCCCCCTATGTGATAGCAATAGTAATAAGTGTAAAAAAAAATAAAAGTCACATATAAAAAAAGTAAAAATAAAACCCAAAATGTTTAAGTCCCCCAGCCCCACATTTACACACATATAAACGTAAATACGTGTTTGATGCGCCAGCGTGCAAAAATGACAATTGGGTTACACATGCTACATATCGCCGCAAACGATTTTTAAAGGTTTTGCGCGCGCAATTTTAAGGCTTGACATGTTTGGTGTCTATTTACCCGACATGACCCCGTCTCGAATATTTTAGCAAAAAATTGTGTAATAATAAATGTTTTATAATTTAATATAGGAATATAGGGGAAACATATTTTTCTGTAATTTTTCCTTAATATAGTAAAAAATTAAAACCCCAGTGGTGATTAAATACCACCAAAATAAAGCTCTATCTGTCCCCAAAAAATGGCATAAAATTAATTTCAGTACAGCGTTGCATGATGGAATAAATGTCAGTCAAAGTACTGCAGCGATGAATACTGAAAAATGGCCTGCACAGGAAGGGGGTTTAACACCACGGACTTCAAGTGGTTAAGCACCAGAGATTGTTGATCTAGGGAATGTCCGATTGCCTTATGGGATCAGGAAGGAATTTGTTTCCCCAGTTGGAGCAAATTAAACCATTCTTTAAAGGTTTTTTTTTTCCCTTCCTCTGGATCAACAATGGGTAACTGTGGGCATAGTGTTCTCTTTTAGGTTTTTCTTCTTTTTTCTTCTCTGATCTCTATAGGTTGAACTCAATGGACTGGTGTCTTTTTTCAACCTGGCTAACTATGTAACTATGTAATTATGCACACCTTGATATAGGATGTTTATCTCCTAAGGCCACACCCTCCCTCATTACACCAATACACACCACATTATATGCTTAAATCCAATAAGCATTCAAGTTTATGCAGCTTGGAGTTGGACAATATGCATGCAAATGGTGATTTGGGAAAAATACTCACTTGCCTATTAATTGCACACACAGTGTATGTGCATCACATAGTTGCAGACCCTTAAATCATCTCTGAATCAGTGCTGACATTGTCCTTCCTTCTGGAGGGTGGCTACTTTTGTTCCCCATGGTCCATGTGTGTTGTGTAAAGCAGCCACCGCTCCAAGCTCACTCCTGTGATGGACTACAATTTCTATACAAATTAAGTAAACTAAACCTGAGATTGTAGTCCACCACAGGAGTGAGCTTGGAGATGTGGCTACTTTACAAAACACACAGGAACCATGGGGAACAAACGTAGCCACCCTGCAGAAGAAAGGACAATGTCAGCACCAATTCAGAGATGATTTGAGGATCTACAGCCGAGCGATACACAAATAAGATACAGTTTTCTTAATAGTTAAGGTACTTGGGTAACTCCTGGGTTTAGTCTCACTTTAAAGTGGCTTTATTGCAAAAAAGAACATGTATAGTGGTAGTATAGGGACTGATGGATTTTAAAGGTCTGTTGATAAACTAAAACAGGGCTGCATACAATATGGCAATGTGACAAGCCTACAATTTGGTTACGTTCCCAACTGTTGGTAGACACTGTGAATCGGTCAGGTTAGATATCTCCACTAGTAAGCTGGAATACTGCACAGGTAGCAGGATTGTGCTTTGCAGTATTACAGGATTTGTGTTTGGTTACCTGCCATTTGTAACTCTCTGCAGTGCTAAAAATAGATTTGCTTTGCATCCATACATTAACCTCAGCACACACATTTAGAGGAAAGACATACTATTAGGTCTAAAAAACCTGTAAAATTATTCTTTGCAGTCTTCAGCTTTGGTGTACCAGCACTATTAAAATAATTGAAATGACCTTATATTTGGAATAAGTCCACAAAGAACATGACAATTCCATGCAAACTGTGCTTCAGGTACAAACCGTCCTCTTTAATTGGTTAGTTATAATTTCTAAGAATTATATAATTTCGAAGAATTTCTAAGGCAAAACATGGTATATTATCAGAATACATAATTCAGTGAGAAAGTGATTTATTACATCTATGTGCTGAACAGTTCACAGGTCATTGTATAGTAGCAGATTATTTTAAAGAAACCCCTTATTAGAACTTCACACATAATCAAAGACACATAAAACATTAAGAGAGCAGGGTTATTAATCGGAACACTCAGAATTTTTGTGAGAAGCACATTTAACTTGTGTTTACAGAGTTTGGTTATCCTTAGATGTACTATTTACTTTTTAGAATTTTTGTGATATAAATTTGTATTTTTTTAATAGAGCTTAATTAACAGTTCATAAGGGGCCATTCATTTAAATTTTTTTAAATTATATCAATAGTAATTATAGATGTACCCAAAAGCACTACAATAAGTGTAAGTATGTGTACAAACGTATATATATATCCATACAATTCTTTCTGTTGAAACTGGAAACTACAGATGGGTATGAGGATATTGACTCAACTATAAATAGACCCTGCGTCTGTGGTGTAACAATCGCCATAGCGACCCTGGTGGCCGCTATGGGGCCCGGGGCACACGGGGGCCCGGCCAGATGTCGTGCAGGCTGCCTGGGTCGCTATGGCATCCTCTGCTGGTGGCTTTCACTTGCGGCTGTGAAAAGAATACGCTGCTGTTCAGATCACTGACACTAATCTGTGCAGCAGCGCGTTCTTAAGGCCCATCAGCGACTGTGGAGGAAGAAGAGGCGGACAGGTAAGGAGTGCGACCAGCCCACCTGAGGGTGACCTTGCAGAGCCCACCATATACTCTTTATGGTGGGATCTCAAGCGGGCTCTGCAAGGGGTATAACTAGAAATCACAGGGCCCCATACAAAATTTTGCTATGGGGCCCTGTGATTTCTACTTACGCCCCTGCCCTGCGCCAAATGCATGATAGCAGCAACACTGACAAAATATGATATTATTAAGATAATTGTGTCGCGCTGTGAACCAAAGTGTCCCACAAAATATTATCCAAATCTGTCTCCTAACATCTACACAATAATGTGTAAAAAATAAATCACAATTTAGTTATTAAGAACTCCTATATAATATAAATAAACACACATGAACTATGCATGAGCAAAGGTGCATATAAACAAATGTCTATATAAAATATGACAACAAATGCATTAATGTGACTTTGTGGTCATCCACATTAATATAGTGTTAAAGTGCAAAAGTGTTCAGTCCACATAAAGTGCTTCAGTCATGAAAACAACATTGGTGTATTGTTGGTGTATCCACTCGTATTACATCTATCGACCGTGTCTTCACCTGTGTGAAATAACAATATCTGCCTCTCACCTTATGGATAGACCTCTGAGAAAGAAGGTCATCAGCGTGTTACCCCGTTTGTAGAAAGGAAGGGGTTCTCCTGCCCTTAATCAGTCAAAGGGTTGTTTCACAGACTCCTCCAATGTTTAATCCCAAAAAGTCCAGTAGGTGTCGCTCATCCTCACATTAAAACAGAATATAGATCATTACACAGACCATTTGATTACCATAAAAACATCCCCTATTTGTAAAACTACTCACATTCGATAAGATCAATCCATTGCAAACTACAAGTGCTCCTATGACTTTCACACAGACAGCGCGTCCACAGAATCCTCAGTTCCGCCTCGTGTCCGCAAACTCTGCCTGACATGCGTTTCGTCTCAAAAGACTTTGTCCAGGGCTCAGGGATAATATTTTGTGTGACACTTTGGTTCACAGCACGACACAATTATTTTAAGAATGAGAATATTGACTACTAACTTACAAAAATGTACACAGAAGTCTGTTGTTCTCCAAAGATAAAAGTGATCCCTAGTGTCTCTGTAGTAAACTTACACTGTTGTGTTAGCATACCATAGTATTTTTTTTAAATCTTTTAGGATGTTTCAAATAACATGGCTATGGTACTGTGCAAATGTTTTAGGCAGCTGTTAAAAAATGTTTTATTGTTTATGTTTATCAATTTACAAAATACAAAGTGAGTGAACAGAAGAAATCTACTGTATGTACGGTGTGTGACAAGCCTATGGCTTCAAACCAGCATCAATCCTTACCCTTGCACTGCACCCTCTCTCTCTGGCCATTGAGCCCTTAATATTGATGTAACTTCTGCACATGTGTACTTGTCCAAGGACCTGGCTCCGTTCTTGGTATCTTACAAATGCCAGGAATGGGTCAAGAATAGACACTGATCTGTGCAGGCACCACTGGCAGTGTGAGAAAAAAAATGTTAGAAGCAAAGGGAAGGCTTTTTTTTTCTTTTGCGGAAGAGACATACAAAGTCTCTCCTGTGAAAACAGCATACCTCCTATTTTTTTGCTTAAATGCAATTAGTGTAAGTATGAAGTATGATATAAGCCTCTTGCACATCCCCTGCAAAGCTGGGGGATAGAGGGCCAACTCTAGGAGCTGATCAAGATCTGCTACAGTTCACATGTGCTCACAGGGAACATGTGGACAGCAGGGGAGAGCTGAGGGATTAAAGGGGCCCATACACTGCGCGATTATCGTACGATAATTGCTGGAAATCCCGAGATCGTACGATAATCGCAAAGTGTATGGAAGGCGTGCGACCATTTCTACTGTACGGTCGCACGACTTTTGTATTTCGAGCATGTTCGAAAACCAGCCGAGAATCGTACGATTTTCGGCAGGTTTGCAGCATAATGGTGAGATAACTGCCGCACGGGCCGGTGTGCTCAAGCGCACACTGCCCGTTCAGCATTGCGGTCATCGGAAGCCCGCCCCTCAGCGGGGTGGGCTTGCGATTATCGCAAGTACGATCTGCCTGTCCGAGATGGGCAGATCGTACGTTTTTTTCATTACTTTACAACCCTTGCAAGACAAAAGTCTTGCGAGGGTTGTAAAGTGTATGGCCACCTTTACTCAAAAGTGTGCTGTTAAACCTACATTGTCAAATCAGCAGGCTGGGTGGGGGTTTCATCATTAAGCTGTAATGCCTGGGTGTGTAGCCTAGCAAGACTGCCTGATTGGTATACCATATTTTTTTGCAGGTAAAACAGTTCACCTACATGAATGTCACCTGTATGTTTAGCTGATTGTCTAGTTTTTAGCTTTATATTACAGGAATTCAAAAATCTGATATGGTAAAATATATATATTTTTTGCAATAATCAACAAAAGCAGCCTTTATTTACAATTGAATGGAAAGTTAAGGGCATAACACTTGCAAGCTTGGAGATGCTGAATGTTTGCGGTGTTTTAGTGTTGTTGAACACGTTAGTATAGTAACAAGAAACAGTGGCGCTGCATACAACATAGCAAACACATCCATCAGTTCAGAAGTATTATAAAGGACAAACCACAGAAGAATCACATTGGTCTAGTCTTATGGAATTCATATCCAGAAGCAATAACAGAATCACACGAGACCTATCTCTATACCGTGTTTCCCCGAAAGTAAGACCTAGCGCTATCTTCAGGGATTTCTGTAATATAAGACCTAAGACTGCAGCAAAAAGGAGAACAACAAAGTAAGACATAAACAAATAGAAAATATATTGGTTTTGATTAATAATAATAAATGTTATTTATTTGTTCATGGACAGGGGAAGACAAGGTAAAGACAACTGAGAAGAGGATAGGAGTCTGCAGAGGAAGGGGGAAAAGAGTCTCTGTCACCTACTGAAAACAACAAAGCAGGCACTTGTAAAGAAGAATATCAGTACTTATCGCCCGTTGCTCGTGCTGGTAATTGATCAAATCTTTCCTGGAGTGTCAATTTCCTGGGTCCCCTGCAGCTTTCCCTAGTTTCTCCTGTTGACCTCCACATCACTGCAGCACACAGTAATAATGTGTGAGGAAAGCAGGAAGAAATCCGGGGGGCCATTTCTTTGCATTGAATTAGCATTCAGCAGCATGGTCAGTGGGAGTGATAAGTATTCCAATTTTTCTTTAAAACTATGTGCTTTCCTGAAAGTGTTTCATTATGTGGCAGGGCCTCTTTGCGATAAAGGATTGAGAGAAGAGACATACAAAAAAAAAACTGTCACATGTCTATTACTGTACAAATTAATAAAGTGACTAAAGAGAAAGCAGCCAATGCTGAATCCAATTACATTTTAACCACATGACACCTGCAGTCTTGCTATTAACCACTTCCAGACCAGTTGTTTAGACCCCCTTCCTGGCCAGGCCATTTTTCAGTATTCAGCGCTGCGGTACTTTGACTGACGTTTATTCCGTCATGCAACGCTGTACTGAAATTAATTTAGGGCTCAGATCTAGAGAGCTCGGGCCGGCCGTTTTTTTACTACGGCCGGCCCGGAGGTGGTTAAAGATGTCAGGTATAATGCCTTGTTTTAGCATAGTTATCAACCATGTGATTGCCAATCACAGCTGGGTATCACATGGATTTGTTTACAAACAAACGTACTGACTCATTCTGTCACATGGCCTCACACTGAGAGAGGCACTGTGACAGCTGAAGCCTGCAGGCTGCAACTGTTAAAGGGCGATACAATCTAAGAAATAAATGCATTTAAATAAAACGTCCTTTTACATTGTCAGCCTATAATAAACAGCTGATAATGTTTACTTATTTATTATACAAAATAAAGGCCTATACACAGTGTATAAAACGTGATGACTCACAGGCCTGCAGTGGAGGGGGACAGAGGCTCCAGGGATGGTTTGTAACGGCAACCGCCGTCGGCCCTCAGCAGGGGATTGGGCGTTGCTGGATTCCGCCGCTTCTAGAACCCGGCCTCCACGGTGGAGCGCAAGCATCCGCTTCTGCGTTCGGGGGCCGGATGTGTTCCACCGTGGGACGCGGAAGTGCGTCGCTCCGATCAGCGGCTCCTCCCCCAGCTTCTTAGCCCTATAAAAATGGCCCAGTGAGACAGTATGGCGTTCCACTATTGAGGGATTCGTGCCTGAGAAGCCTCCGCAGTTGCTATCCACAACCCCAATCCAAAAGACAGGCGTGACATGGTCTAACAACAAGCCGGCTCCGAGGTTCAGGTGAGTTTAACAATTTGTTTGTGCCTAGACACAAACGAGCGCTTAACCCTTGCAGTGCAGGGGAAGCCCTACTGCAAGGGTTAAGAAAACGTTTGCCCAAAGTTCTGCTTTAACATCCTCCAGTTGCTAGACTTGTGTGAAAGTTGGAGAAGTTCATCTTTAAATTGTTTTGTAGGCTTTTATCATAGGCTTATTTCATATATGTATATATTATATATATATGTAAATATATGCATGTATATATTTTGAGTCTTATATCATACTTCATACTTACACTATTTGTTTCATGATTTAAATTGTACTTGAAGGCACCTTTTGGTGCTTTTTCTTCAGTGGTCTTGCTAGTTTATACAAGAAAAGACAGCTATAGGTTCATTTAAAAATTGGACACCTATATATACAGGGTAAGACAGACAACAACATGATGTATTGAGCAATAAAGCTTTAATTCAGTTATGCATGCCTTTAAAAAATTAAATAAATGTATTTTTATATGTAGCTAGTGTAAATACCCGCAGGCATGGGAACTAGCTGTATTGCATAACTGCAATCAAGTATCAATCAGCTTTGGTTCCTGGCAGAGCCGTGCAAATGTTAAAATTGACTGAACAGAAATACAAAGAATTTGTGAAATATACCAGCTATAAATATATTTCAATTCTGTATTTAGCTCTTTGCTTGGAGCTCTGCATTAACGTTTCCCCAAAAAGTGCAACCTGATTGCTTGCTGTTGTGTTCAGTTTGGTTTATGCGTTTTTAAAGCTGAACCCCTGCAAACATCTAAATGCACATTTAGAAGACATACAGTACTGTATACTGTTTTACTTGTAAAAAGGATTTGCTATTTTTTTCAACCAGTCCTGAAAGTTATACAGCTCTGCCTGACGACACAGCCATCCTGATCACCTAACATTTCTCTACTACAGTTAAATTATTTGTGGCCGGGATCACTATACCTGGACTTTTTTTTTTCAACTCTGTCTTAAAATTCCTGAGAATGCGGGCCTGCGTGCTAAATTAAAACAAAATACCAGATTCCTCCATCCTTGCTAAAGAGCATGGATGGACAAATCTCCAGCTTTGCTGCTGTAAGAATACCCAAATAGTGATGGCAGCTGATTGGCTGTTGGCCAAAAAACTGTTCACCCAAAAATGTTGGGTCCTCCTCCTTCAATGTTTTGATTAAAGGATGCAGGATGAAAGGGTGCTAACAGGAGCACCCACTGTGTGAATTTTGCAGAGGGTTGATCAAGATCTTTGCACAGTCTATGGCCGGCTTTACTCTCGGGTCTCATGCACACGGGGGTATTATGTGCAGCTGGGGATTCCTGTGCCAAGAACCTAAAGATTCTTGGGGCAGAAATCCCAATGGGGTCACTAAAAACATGCCTGCTGTGCCCGTTCAAGTAACCTGTCCATAGCTGTCTGCATGTGATTGTTAATGAAAACAACGCACACTGCCGGAGCTGCCACAATGCACTGGCCCGTCCAGTGAAATGCAGCCTTTCAGCAGACGGGCGAGTGTGAATGGGCCATAACTGGCTACTATGCAAAAAAATAATAAATACACATTTTTCTTATTTATGAAAAGCTTTTATGAAGCTGGATATTGTTGGAGAAATCCATCAGTTTGCCATTTTCAGATTCCAGCAGAATAATGTGCTGTGAGAACAACCTGCTGTTTACACGGCAACCCCTGGTCAAACAAGAGGAATAGTGTGTGCTCTTAAAATAAGAGCAGAGAATTCGAGTCGTTTCAGGATATTTCTTTTATTTGGCTTGAAAAATGAAAAAGAAAGAGGCACATTTCACTTGGGAGCTGGTATAGTTAGAAGAAAAACACCTGTTCTTTCTTTTTTCACACACATATGCTCCAAGGTGAACTGATCACAGCTGCCGAGGATGACACGGAGTGCGGCGTGGCAGCTGCAAATAGTAGCACAAACAAAATGTAGAGATTCATCGTGAGGGGAAGCAGAAAGCCGTTCTGGTAACGCTGCATTGTTGTTTCAGTAGAAGGGCTGGGGGCAGACAAGTAACATCTCACTGCACAATTGTTTATCACTTGAGGAAGATGCTTTATAAAAGATTTCATAATGAAACCATCATCATTTCCACTAGGTTAAACGTACTCTTCTCACGGCTAAAATACATTTTTTATGAACAGATTTGGCATGCTACAATTAAACCAGCAATGCCATCTGGTCAATATTTTTAGTTAAAGTAAAGTGCTATGAAGGATGAGATCAATGATGTATTGAAGGGGGACCTAAGCATGCAGCAATTTTGTGAACACATTAGATGTAATTTATTTAAAGAGTAAATACCTAGCTATCATAGCGAAAGCTACATAGCTATCTCTGACTAATCACAGGAACAGCAACTTTTATTTATCGTTTGACAACTGCTGTGCCTGCATATCTTAAAGTGACACTAAACTGAGTTAAATCTTAATATTCATATACCCTAACTATTAACAAAATGAATCTCTTTTGTGTATCACTCAGCTGTAGATCCTCAAATCATAACTGAATTCATGCTGACACTGTCCTTCCTTCTGGAGGGTGGCTACTTTTGTAACCATGGTCCCTGTGTGTGTTGTAAAGCAGCCACTGCTCCATGCTCTCTCCTGTGATGGACTACAATCTCATATTTAGTTTACTAATTTGTATTGAGATTGTAGTCCATCATGGGAGTGATCTTGGAGCGGTGGCTACTTTACAACACACACAGAGACCATGGGTGGAAAAGTAGCCGCCTCCAAAAGGAAGGACAGTGTCAGCCCAATTCAGAGATGATTTGAGGGTCTACAGCCGAGTGATACACAAATAAGATTCAATTTTGTTGATGTCTGTTAAAAATTAGGGTACTTGAATGTATTTTTAAAATGTAACTCCTGTGTTAAGTGTCATTTTAAATTGCAGGTCCAGCCATTTTTTTTTCTATTTTTTTTTTTTTTAGATTTAGATACAGTGTAGAAGAATTAGAACCCCTGACAGCTTTTAAAAAAAAAACTTTTTTTGAAAGCACAAGAATAGTAGAAGAACAAACATTTAATGGTTTACATTTCCCGTGCCACCATTAATTCACATACTGTATCATAGAATACCATAGAATACTCCAACAATATGAGGTTGCAGGTAAGCAAAACGCCAAAGTCTCCCAAATCACAGATTCATTAACCACTTGACGTTTAGGGAGTTAAACTCCCTTCCTGTCTAGGCCATTTTTCAGTATTTGGCGCTACAGTACTTTCTCTGACATTTATCCAGTCATGCAACACCGTACTGAAATTAATTATGTAATGAAACATTTATTATTACCCAATTTTTTGGTAAAATATAAAACACAAGGTCACTTTGGGTAAATAGATACCAAATAAGCCAAGCCTTAAAATTGCACACGCCTGCGAAATCGCAACAAAACTACCACACCCAAAATTGGCCATGGGTGACGCTTTCAAAGCTTTTACCACTCAACAGTTTAATGTGAACAGTGATTGATGGCCCTGAAAGTATTGTTCTCTCTCTCATGTTCGCGATATGTAACATGTGCAGCGTAATGGGCACATTCGTTATTTGGAAGCATAGGCGCACCTGACGCAATGTTTAATGTGTGACTTTAATTATTTTATTTTTTTACACTTAATTTCTAATGTCACCTAGGGACCCCCAAAGAAGCTCCTGAAGCAGAGAACTGCTTCACCAGCTTCTCTCCAGCTTCTGTAGCTGGAGAATGACAGCTGAATGCGGAAGTGATGTAATACACATCACTTCCTGCATTCTGACATCCGAGAGGAGCTCAGAGGGAGATTGTGTACTGATCTCTCTACAATTTCCCTGCTCAGAGCCACAGTGCCGGTCCCAGGTCCGCAGGGAGCACAGGGAGCCCGGGATCAGCAGCAGGGGTGAAGGAGGCGGTAGGCACAAAATGCAAGTGATTGGGCGGCTCCACAGCAGCCAGACTGCTTGTATAGGAACAGCCATCACTGGCTGGTTCAAATTTTGACAGTTTCCTGCTGGTGCGCGCTACCTTACATGTGAACAAGTGGGCATGGGCACAAGGACATGTTAAAACTCAAGTGGTTAAAGGGTATACAATACAATGACATAAAGGCATACTTGCAATGTGAATATGCAGAAAAAAGGGGGAGAGATGTGGATGGGCTCCCAGATGTGAAAGAGGTGGAATAGTCAACAGACCAACTTAATGCCGTTATAGTGTCCCTCAACTGCAGAGTAGATCTCTGTCCTTAAAGAAGGTTAATCTATGTAAACAGATAGTCTCAGTGAACAGATGTGTATTTATTTGGTCAGTCCACTGTCTATTGGTAGGAAGAAGAGGATCTTTTCAGCACATTAATATAAACAAAAGCTTAAAAAAATTTGTACATTCTGATCCATAAAATCATCCTCTAGAGCCTTGGTTCTCAACTAGTGGGTTGTGACCCAAAAGTGGGTTGCGACCCCATTTTCAGTGGGTCGTCTAATGCCTTCCACTTTCTAGGTGAGAGATTCCTCTGCACAGGAAGCGCAGCACTGTCAGTTTTCATGCCAAGCAGCCATTCAAAATATACTGCCTGGCCCTGCCTGTCAGCTTGAGGTGGGGTGGGCTGAGGTGAGCTGGTGATATGGCCAAAAGGGAGCTTCATCCATATGTGCATTGCTTACAGCTCCCTCATGTGCCCTGTAGAGGTGCCTGGACTGGAGTGGTGTCACATTCTGGCTCCCGCCACCTCTACAAGGCGCAAGGGAGCTGTACAAACAATGCCCATATTAATAGAGCTTCTTCACAGCACAAGAGCCCACACTGGGCCCCAGGGGGATTATGTGTGTGAGAATGTCTGTGAGTGTGTGAGAATGAGTCTGTGGTTGTGTGTGACTGTAAGTGTTTTTGAGGGTCCATCCACACTAGTACAGTGCCTTAATAGCATAGCCCCATGCAATTAATGCATTGCACCACACAATTGCACCTACTGCACGTTCTGGTGTGGAAGGTGTTTTGCTTTGCCATTAATTTGAATGATACCTCATGCCCACAGTTCAATCACCGCACCGGAATGCCCGGTACTGCAATGCCCTGCATTCCATCGCAGTGCGACTTGGGCCACAACTAAATGACCAAAGACAAATGTGAGTCCTGAGGTTACACAGGTTGAGAACCACTGCTCTAGAGAACCAAGAAAACATATTGTAGGGGCTTGGGGAACAGAGACATAAAAAACAGACCTGAGTTGAATGCACAGAATGCTAGTAGTGCACTGATTTTGGACTTCCTGTCAAGTTTTTATTGTTATCTAGGCCTTCGGTATAGAGATTGTCCATTACTTACTACAACAGTGAGAGCGGTTTTACCAGTCTCAGAGTAAAGGAAAAGCTGCATCAAATTCACAGACAGTAAACAAAAAAAAGGTGTTTTAAGTAGAGTAGGGGAAGGCTAGAACACCCATGAGGTTATTTGTTTTTTTTTGGCTATCTCTGTCCCAGTTGTAGATTTTACCCCATTTCCTCTCTGGCAAAACTGATGCACCAGTGATTCTAACAAAGGCCCAACAAGCAGTAAAAAGTCAACAGGGGTTTTAATCTTTCCCCAGTCTATGGCTGGACAATTACTTAAGGAAACACCAGAAATATGGGGACTGCTGATGTCTTTCCACAACAAGCATGTATAGAGTGGGTGTACATATGTATTTAAACTCAGAAACTTAAAAGGTACTGAAGCCATTGGATCCGCAGGATAGCCAGGAAACTCTCAGCATAGGCTTTTTTTTATGAAATGTGAAATTCCTTTAAAAACTTGGTTAGTGATCATGTCATGAGGCTGAGAGGCTTGCACATGTGCATAGATGTTTATAAACCCAATTAACATGATGCCCTAAAGTGAAAGTATAATTCAAGGAGATCATGCACTTAAAATGCAAAGTCTGCTTATTTACTTTGTCCAACCCCTAACCGTGCAAACTGCAATAAATAAAAGCTGCATGGAAAACCTGCATGGAAAAAAAGGTTATTTAGATATACTTACCTTACTTCCAGCTTTCACCTGGTGTGCCTAGGTGATATCACCATCTTTCTAGTAAGATCCAAGGGAATGCAGAATAGCCCAAATCTTGTGAGAAGATGTTTGTTCACTCTGCTTAGGCATCATCTCTCCAGCTTGGGACTACAGCATTCCTTGGGATTCCATTGGAAGGAGTGTGGCATGACCCTCTGTAGTACCTAAGCCAGGGGTAAGGTAAGTATATTTATAAACTTTTTTATGTATTGCAGTGTTTTGGTATGGGTAGGGTCAAAGTAAATAAGCAGACGTTGGCTTATTTTGTGTAAGGTAGTGCAAAGTCTTCTTTAACAAAAAAAACAACACATTCACTTTGATACCCCTAAAATGCAGGCATTGTGACTTTGTAAATTTCAGAGGTTTGTTTTACATTCAACTTCAATTATATCAGTATGCACTTCATTCAGTGTAGTTCCTGCATGAAATGTGAATGCAAAATAGCTGACAGATTTAAATTATCCCCCATAAAATTAGAGAATATTACATTTTTATTGTAGATATGCCACCACTCAGCTGGCATACGTTTGGCTTCTGGAACTTACACTGCTTAGCAAATCACATTTGTTAGTAAAAGAACTTCTATGTATGCGATCATAGTCGTATGTATCTCCACGGGCATTCTGTGCGTGCAGTAAATACTAGAGTAGGCTTTGGCTGTTCAACTGGATTTGCAGGCGCGTCAGTGTGATGCTTAAGCACGTTTTCTTTAATAAACACAAAGCTACATGGATCAATGCACTGAAAATTAAATGATCAG
>NW_017307001.1:456155-502436 GCF_000935625.1 Nanorana parkeri
TATATATATTTATATAAAACAACTATAGAACTCAAGACACCTACAACAATCTGCCAACTCACAGTAATCTTTAGGTATATCCATGCAATAAACTTGGTCATACATGAATTAACTGTTGCTTTAAACCTGCTTTGTTTTATAGACGGACAATTCCCTGGCTCTCTATGCTATTATAATGCTTTTTTTTTAACTTCACAGTTTAAGAGTATGAATACATTTCTCAGACAGATAATTGCAGCTTAATTATATTATACATATTTTGATCCCACTAAGAAGTACTCAGGGAATCCTCCAATACCTGTTTCATTTCTGAAATTAAACTTACCAGAAAATGTCCCCTATTATCCATTTCAATTAATAAAGGTCTAGACCTTAACAAAGCCCTTGTTTAGCTGAAGTTTTGCCTACTGAAAATCTGTAATAGACTTATCTGAAGTAACTTGCTCACAAAGACACTTGTACAGATACCTACAGACCAAATAAGCAGCATATATACTGCACACACACACACACACACACACACACACACACACACACACACACACACGTGGTAAAGGAGCTGCTCTTGATTATTCCTAAATAATATTATTAACTATTTTGGTATGCAGGTCTGCTTACATTTTTTGAACTAAGCTTATTGCACATAAAAAAGAAACAACAAAAGTCCAAATAAAATTACTGAAATTATATACAGTTGGCTAATCAATGTAATATCAACCTCTCTTTACATTGTCTTACCTCTGTTTTCCTGTTACAGGAGTTGCATGGGATCTAAGTATGGCTGTGCAGTCCAAGCTGTATACGTAGACCTAGAGCAATCAGTGATGAGCCCTCAGTAGCAGAACATGTCAGGCACACCTAATTTCTTCCTTTGCAATACAAGTGTGTGTGATGACACTTATGGTGAGGGATGTGGCTGTTCTGCTCTGGTAGCATAAAGCACTGGAGTGGGAGGACAGGAAACAGCATTTTCACTGAGATAAAAATTTATTTTAAGGCATTTCCAAGCAAACATCAGTTACAAATCATAAAATATGTGATAGAGGACAGTAAGAGATAAATAATTTAATTGGTCTTTAATTAAAATGTCATGTAATACTTAGTTCTTCTGTCACCCTGTAACACAAATGGCATTTTAACACGCATTACACATCTATAGTCCACTGTTATCATGATCAGAAAACCTGCCCTGAGAAATGCCATGCAGCCATCAATGGAGTGCATGTATGTGGACAGGAAGTAGCCGCAAAGAGCCTTCAATGGAGGTCAGCAGCACTTAGTTAAAAATGGAAGTAGGAGAAAATGGAAAGTGTTTTGTCAACTGGGTCACCATTGGCTCGAACATCAGCTGGAAGAATATGTGAGCCGTGTATGGCTAGCTAAAAGTAGTATGAAACTCGCAAACTATTTTCAATAATGAATCCAGATCAAACAATTCTACATTATCAAATAATATAAAATATAAATTTATCAAATCTCTTTAAAGCAAAATCAAACCTGCTGTATACAATACAATTTTTATTACATACAAAGTTCATTGTGAGAGCAATACTCTTTCATTAAAGCCCACCTGTCCAGATTTTTGCACATCTGGATATGGTCCAGTTCATTTGAGATTTGATATATGTATATTACTTGTGTGTGAAATCTTGCTCTCCCTTTTTCTCCATTTTCTCTATCGTACGCCCACAAGTGTTTAAATACAATACATTATCAATTTTAATATACATTATCCAACAAATAATTCTTTACATGTTTGCCCAAGTGTGTGTTGCCATCCTGGGACAAGAAGTGTGTTACTGGCAAAATCATCAGGTGAACATAAATTAAAAAGCTTGTAAAATGAAATGTAATGCAGTTTCCATGTGTAAGGACGAGTAAGCTGCAATATACAAAATTACATTTTTGTCTTTGGGTTTAGATACACTTTAAAGCAGCAAATTTAGGTGCTTCTTTTTAGTATTGACTTTTGCTGTTTGACTGAAGAACCTCTTTAAGTGTCTTCTCCCATAACAATTTCCCAATCTTATTGTCGGCTGGGAAAAATGTATTGGCGGTTAATTATTTTTTAAGCAGTCCTGCAGGTGTACTTCAGACACACAGGACAGTAAAGCTTCTTCTGTTCCTTA
Organism: Nanorana parkeri; assembly: GCF_000935625.1. NCBI lineage: Eukaryota > Metazoa > Chordata > Amphibia > Anura > Dicroglossidae > Nanorana > Nanorana parkeri. Next base: position 458,285 of record NW_017307001.1, read on the forward strand.
GACAAATCAGCTTACACTAATGAGAAAGATTTGATAGGATTTGATGGGTTTTACCTTGAGAAGGTCTAATTAAATTTTCTGCCTTTTTTATGTCAGTGAAACTCCCATGATGCAGCTCTTCACTTTATCCTGTGTAGAGGTTTATTTGTCACAATGAATTCCTTTCCTGAGTCTTGTAAAAACAAACTGTACTACAATAGGAGCATTCATTGTAAAGTTCTATATGTGTTTTGTGCTACTAGGTCTATGCTAGCAGCAATCCCGTAAATATTGAAACAATTGCTGACCTCCATATGGTGTGCAAATGATTAAAAATTGTTTTGCTGTCTGTTAAACAGGCCATACGCTATACAATCTGCTTGTACAATCTCTGTGCAATCTTCTTTACAGTTGCCAAAACTGTTTAAAGGTGTTTGAAGTCACAAGATATACTATATACTAATATACTGTATATACAGGTGAAACTCGAATAATTAGAATATCGTGCAAAAGTAATTGCAGTAAGTGCATGTAGTTGATGATGTCACCGGGACACCTCCCCAGAGTCCCCAGTGTGTTGAGCACATAAAACTGTGCAGTGCCAAAAGTTAGAAAGCAGAAAAGCAGAAGCAGAAGCATTTTCTCTCTCCTAGGATTCCTGCTCTGGAGAAGACCCACTGGAGACATATTTAGATGCTTTTAGAACCAGGAAGATAAGCATTGTAAAATGAACAACATTAAAGTTTTTGCTGAATTGCGGTTATGTGCCTTTTAGTTTTATGCCTTCATGTAGACATGTAAGCCGGCAAAAATTTAGTTTCACTTCATTTTGTTTCGGATGTTTAGCTATTTCATTTTTCGGGTTTCAGGTCTGAAAGTAAATTCATTTTGGCATTCGGATTTGGATGAATTTAGGATGAGTTGAATGATCATTACCAACTATAATTCGTTGCAGAAAAGTGACCTTACATGTTTACTTTGTTTCTTTTTAATTTCTGACACCACAAAAAATAAAATAAAAAGCGTTTTCCCGGCAATTCATACCAGAAACGTTAGGTCTGGTAGTAATTTAAGGGGGAACCCAAAACACCAAAAAAGTAAAAAATGCGGTCCCCCTAAAATCCCATTCCAGACCTGGGCAGGGCAGGAAAGGGGAGAGGAGCAAGCACTTTCCCCTCCCTCCGCCATACCAGGCCACATGCCCTCGGTATTGGGAGGGTCTCCCTGGAAAAGCACCTTGTCCCCATGCCGATGAACATTCTCTCTCAGGTCCACTCCTCTGCAATAGCAATAGCCATTCTGTTATTGGCTATTTTAAATTGCAATAGCCAATAACAGAATAGCTATTTGCTCCACCCTCTGCCTTCTGTCAATCCCAGAGGAGCGGACCTGAGAGAGAAAGTTTTCTTTCAGGTCTGCTCCTCTGCTGATTGACAGAAAGCAGTGGGCGGAGCAATAGCCAGTCTGTTATTGGATATTGCAATTTAAAAGAACTAATAACAGAATGGCTATTGCTCTTGCAGAGGAGCGGACCTGAGAGAGAAAGTTCTCTCTCAGGTCTGCTCCTCTGTAATTGACATCAGGCAATGGGTGAAGCATTAGCCAGCCTGCTATTGTGTATTTTAATTTTAAATAGTCAATAGTAGGCTTTGTTTATTTCTGCCCACTACCCAATGTAAACATTGCATCGGGGAGTTGTTTTTTTAAATTGTAGGTCGACGCTTAAATTACTTCCTGGGACATTTTTAAAATGTATTTTACATGAAGGAATTGTCAAAAAATTTTGTTTTGTTTTTTGTTCAATTAAAGGCATTTAAGGTGTTTTGTGTTTATTTACATTTTGCTTAAACTCATTAGTGAATGAGTAAGGGTACAAGTACCCTTACTAATTCACAAGTGGGCAAGGCCCGTATCCCCATTGACGTGGGGGCAAGGTGCTTTTCCATTAGCCATATTAAACATATTCACTCAACCTTTGGATGATAAAAACAGAATAATCACACAGGTCCAGCGCTCTCTTTCCACTTCCAATTATAAGCATGTCATAGCTGTCAGTGGTAGGGATGACACAAGCCTGCTTTATCAATTTCAAATGACATTAAAGATGAATGGGCACAAAATAAATATTTATGGATGTCTGGTTCATGGCAAGTCATTTGAATTTTATAAAGACCTCCCAGCTTTAAAAAAAAAAAAGCTGGAACACACATTTTAACAGGTTCTCTTTTTAAGAACAGACACTCAAATAAAAAAAAATAGTTTTAAAGATCTGTCTCCCATTTATGTGTGCTATAGATATTTTTTCCATGACGTAAGAGCATTTCCAATGAAGACCGTGCTATGTATTCTACTAAACAAAGGAAAACAGGATGCATTCAGTGGAGGTCACATACTGCTTGAAAGAAACTGGATGCATTGGACTGATACTGTTAGAAAAAAAGGAAGGCAAAGCTCAAAAAACATTCAGATAAGATGAAACTCGAAGCACACAAACTAAGCACATCACAGAATAGATGTGGTTTCAGTTATTACATGAGGTTTTTTTTCTCATTTACGATAATATAGTTATATAAATATGTATTAAAAAATTAAAAAGGTGCATCAAAATGTTAACCCATTCAGGGCCATCCTTCTGCTGTTATTAGGTTCCATGTCAGCCCATTTGCACATAGCACAACTGATTGGCTTGTAGTGTGACCTCTTCTTCGCCCAGTTAAAGTACCGTACTTCTGTACTGGGAATTACTATAGGCAAAAAACAAATCAAAATCAGGTCTTTATTCTAGTTACAGTAAAAATACATTACAATTTATTAGGTATTTTACAGCAATTGCTGCCTTGTAGTATCAACCTGGAGCTGATCTTTACATCTTTTCTATAGGTTACCTAAATATTAATTATGTATAGCACTTTATTTGAATATAAAATATCTATCAATGATTGATGGGGATTTTTAAAGCTCCACATGGCTCAGTAGAGACTAACTTGATCAGTTAGAACAGCAGACATAACAGGTAGGTGTTGTGGCAGGTAAATCACAGATAAACCTCTATCCCATGAGCCCAGAATTTCTACATTGTAACCTTTCACCGAAGTAGGGGGAAGGGGGGGGGGGTGACTTGCTAAAATTAAATAAAGATAGAGTTGACAGGCATACAGTAGCACATAATTTTTCTTGTTATGGTGATAGTGAATTGTATGACTGATGAGCAGGATTGTATCGTTCAGACATAGAATGCAACTGTTCCTGCAAATAAAATACAGAGTGACTTCTGAACCACAATAAACATGTGAACAGTGAAGCTGCTTTTTTTTAAACACTCTATATTTTATTTCAAAATTAGTACAGATGAACACAAAGGAAAAAGAATAAACTCTATATTTCCAAATATATTAACCATAAACTACCAACCCCCCCACACACACACCTTGGGGTTGATTTACTAACCTTTTAAACACACCACGAACGTGTATACACCTCTGTAGTGTGTTCCCTCCCAGCATGATCTATGGGAGGAATCGAAACACCTTTGTAGTGTGTACACACCCAGCAGGTGTGTTGTGCAAAGCCCTGCAATGAATTGCAAGGTAATGTGGTGTAAATTAGCTCTATGTTATGTTGCTTGCGTTGATGAATGCAGGAATGTAAATGCATGAGCTAACCATTTTTGTCTAAACTGTGAAGCAGCATTATATATGCATCATGTGCATGATTTTTCCATATATGGCATTAGTGGAAATATGCTTTTAGAGACTTTTTGGTTGATAAATACGTTTTGTTGTGTGAAAATCACACACACCTGGTGTGTGTGTGTGTGTTTAGGTTAGTAAATCACCCCCCTTATGTCAGTGTTTTTTCTATTATTGTGAGTAGAAACCCACATTTGGTGAACATGCAGATTCCATGCAGATATTGTCCCTGGTGGAATCTCATTGATGAAATGCAACAGGCCAGTTAGCTACCTTTCAGTCCATTTACATGTGAAATGACATACCACGCGTTGTATTTTACTTTTAACACTTCTATCTTTTTTCTACTGTTGCTGACAATCAATTTTTTCTGTAGACGTCTGATCATATTTTTAGCATCAAGTGCCTGGGGGATAAAGATGACTTCCTAAAATCAAGACCTTGCACTGTGTACCAATGTCCTTTGTCTGAAGGCTCCTGCTCCCCCTCCTCCTCCATTCCCTACACAATAAGTAATTTTGTCTATGGACTATGATCAGTGATGCATTATGTTTCATCTAGCAGAGAGCTATGCTCAGGGTCAGCTGTTAATGACAGCACACTCTGCCAACTATTTTGTATTCTGTAATAAGCAAAAGGATAAATTATTTCACTTCTTTGCCAGAACAGTAGCAGTACTTGTATGTTACTGGCTTCCTACAGCTCCTTACATTAGAGAGCCAAGTTATTTCCACATTTCTAGTAGAGATAATTTTTAATGATACCGAAAGCTAGAAACACTAATATCATCTCTCAGCTGGAGGCATCCTGAGTGGTTGGTGAGCCAGACGCGCACTGTACATACTGTAAGGAGGTGACAGATGCCACGCTGAGGATTCTGCCTGCATTCTGTTGTCGAACAGCACACAAATAAAACAATGCACAATCCTCAATTCTGCAGTTTTCTCTTTTTAACTTTAAGAACTGCCTTGGAGCAAATTACCTGCTGTCTAGATATATTTAGCTAAACATCTCACTGTCTTTTTTGTCTTTAAAAGATAACATCCACTACCTCAAATCGGGAATAACAACTTCCCCTGCTTACCCAACTCTTCTTCCCCATATTTGTTCACTCATCCTGATGGGCAAGTTCCATGGAAACATGCTCCAGTAATAATGCTACCGTGATTACTATACACTACATTTCATTGCAGTGGGCCAATCCTACCTATTCTCATTGAGAAAAATAAAGTATGTGTTTATCTTTATGTGTGCCTCCTTTGATTGTTAGTTGATTTAGAAGGCACGGTGGGTACCTGAAGATCTGAAGACAGACCTTTGGGTTTTTTAATGGCTGGTTCTGAAGTTCTGAAGTTCTTAAGTTCTTTACTGCTGAGCTTGTTTTTAGTTTTGGATTGTGATTTCTGCTGCCTGCTCTGATCTTCTGCTGTTATTCTCACCTTGGTTTTAAGGAGTTGGCTTTGTATGATTTTGTCATTCCTATACTATTATTGATTTTTCAGACTAGTCAGTAACAATACCTTTGAGTTACTGACTGTTATTTTATGTTTTAGCTGATAAAATATAACCACAATTGTTATTAAAGAGCACTGACAGAGGCTAAGCAGCCCACAAAAAAATACACCTGCTCTGCCTTCAGATGCCAGAGATTGTGAATAACCAGCCCAGGTGCACTTATCCATTCACTAAAATGTGTGTCTACTACTCAGCGTCCTGGCATTTCTTTTGTCCTTTTACCTCCCTTTAGTTACATTTCTTGTAACGCAGTAATGCAGCTTGGGAGGAAGGTATATGCAGTTTAATTTTGGGGCCATTTCAAACATCACTATTACAGTAGTAAGATTATGACAGCACTAAATAAAAACATTTTAAATCTTTATTTTGTGTTTAGGCTGCAGAAGTAAGGCCAGCTTTGGGAAGTTGAAATATTAGCATTTTAAATTAATAGATATCTGGTTTTGTTTGCATACACCTATTACTATTTTTCACTGTTAGGCCAATCTTTTCACTCTAATCCTACATTATAATTGATCAGTGCATCCTCCACCACCTCCACTGTTCAGCTGAGTAGAATCTTTACTCTACCCCTCACAGAGCATAACACATTAATATTCCAGGTTGGCTCTGTCGTTCATCACAGATATACAAAATGTGTATCCATGAAACTCATTTTCAGCATTTCTGTTGTTCTCCTTGCCAAAGATATGGTTGACATTGACAAAGGCACAGGTCAGGTTCTCAGTTGCCTTGATCTACCGGAGTATTACATTCTCACCTTAGTAGTCACACTGATTTCTGTCTATAAACTGACATTCTTATCTAATAAACGTCACTTCCTCCCACTTCCTTCTCATGTTTGTAACTATAGGATGTTTTACTGTACTTGCAGAAATGAGTCATAAGAGAGGTTGGGCTTTGTGTAAAGAGGACAGGTCTATCTGCCAGTTATAAAATGCCATTTCAATCTGGCCACATCTCAGAGCCAAACAGTATAGTTTAAACAAGCAGCCTTTGATTAAAAGTGATTGATTAAACGTGATGACAGTTATGAATGAAGCTTTTTGTGACATATTATTCATGTCAAACTGCCATGAGTAATACAAAGTTCAGGTTGCAAATGTTAGCACCCATAATGTCTACTGGTTTTTATAACTGTGTTAAACATGAACTTTAGCCATATCTTCGAAATAACAGCAAACTCACCTTTAGAAATGGTAAGTAATGACAATCTACAAACACATACTTCTAGATAATTACAGGCTTTGTATTCTTTGCATACCTTATTTTGCGTTTCCCCCTATTCCCCACAGTGGTCATTTTTACTAAGGGCAGATTAATCCATCTCCCTTTACTTCCTGGAACTCTGGCACGTGTGTATGAAAAAATTTGACTATGCACATCATCTCAGGGGAGGAAAATGCCTTTCCCTGAGATCTCATGAGATTACAGATGAGATTTCTCAGCAATTCTCTGCTGATATAACCATCACAGAATGCAACGCTTGGGCATGATTACATAATTTTTTGAAAAGAGCTTAGCTGGCTGTAGAGTAATCTGATGAAATCGTATTGTGGGAGCAACATACCATTCAAGTCTATAAGACCATAGTACATAGGCGCAGGCAGCCTGGCTCTAGCATTTTACCAGCCAGGCTGTTGACAATTTGGTAGGCCACAGCCTTCAGAGAAAGTAAGTATTGACATGTGGGGGTATGTCAATGTTTTGAGGGGGCTGAGATGATTCTAAATTGTACTTTAATTCTAAATTGTAACTGTAATCACATAATATGGTTGGTAAATACAGGTGGAACTTGTATGAAAGTGTCTATTATTTTTGTGTGCCAAGGGTAGCATAAATACTATATACAATATGTCACTAATGTATTTTGCAGCACTAGGTGAGGGATGCATTAAACTGAATGCTGAAATGGTATGTCTTGCTTATTCAAATAGCAATATGAGCTGATTCAGAAAGTAATAATGTATTTGGGTTGTAATTACCACCACCACCACTCCACCCATGATCTGCAAAAACACCATAAAATACAAGTATGCCTGCATGCACAACATACTTCTTTGTAGAGTCCTTCTGACAAGACTGATCTTACAAATGCAGACAATAGGGAGATAAATACCTATATGCACTTCACGTTCAGTGTACGTTCTTTAAAAATAATAATAAACATAAAACATCTACTGCCTATTTTCTTTCCATGTGGTGTGTTGAATATGTGAAATAAGTTTCATTAATCTGTCCTGTAGAAATTAATGCGCAGATCAGTTTCTCCCACAGTTTTAGCATGCACAGTCAGAAGTATGATCCATTAAAATGTATTTATATCTAGGTATAGGTAATTAATAACGTGATTGCCATATTGGACTCACTGTATTAAAGAAATGGTGATTTCTGAAGGTAAAGGCTACCTCAGTGGAAAAACGTTCAAGAAGACACCTGTTTACTTTATGTTTGTTGCCTGAGATGTCCTACGTAGGGGAGGAATACAACCTCAATGTATCTGGTTAGCATTTTGTTTTCTTAACATTGCACAGCAATACATCGTTTGGAGAGGTTCAGTTGGCGTCTAAAGGGCCACATATCAGAGGCAAATACCCTCTGTGACAACAATCGATGCACTTTAATGTATGACATGTTTTAATAGTATTTTATGTCAACAGTCCACATAGAAGTGGAATGTAAGAGAAACACTTTAGAGCCACAATCAGTACAACAGTACAGTGAAGTAGAAAATTGAATAGTGTGGCTGTGCCTGCAGCATCCAAAGTAGCCAACACCTATTGTGTTATTATTTGTTGATTCTGTTTGAATTGTTAAAGTTTTTGAGATTAAATTGTGTTTCCAGCTCTGAAGTCAAGATTGGGAATTTGTTATGTGTTTCGATTTGCACAGTATACCTAAAAAATATGTTTGTATTTTTTTTAAAGTGACAGGACACTCTGAGTTTCCCCTCATCAACATACATTTCTAGATATTTAACCCTTTATTAGGACAGACAGTGTTCAAATCTAGTTTGCAGCTGATAATTATATCTGCCACCACAGTACAGACAGGGTTAATTATGATCACTTTCCCAGCTCCTCTTTTATTCTAGAGGGAAATTCAATTCAGAAAAAAAATAGTAATAAGTTAAACTATGTGAACTTGTAACAAATCCCTCATCATCCCAATTTGGCTGCAAAAATGGAAATACACTTTACAATCTGTATTTTGTTTTAAATATAATCAAATTGTGCTCCCACCTACTTTCTAACTGGGGTTATGTGAAGTATCAAGTCATGTCATCCTTTACTTAAGCTGGCCATACACTGGTTGAATTCCAGCTGAACTGTGGGTGGCCTTGTCGGCACCACTCTGTTTGGCAAAAGTCATATTTTTAAACCAACCACATTTTTAAACCACTTCTCGTGAAGAAGCCTGTCCAAACCTCATTATTTTATGTACTATATTATGTACTGTACTATTAGTTACTGTAGCCATTCAGTCGCAGGCATTGTTTGGGTATTCTGACAGCTGTGTATGCTGGCTTTCAGAATACAATAACCCATCCATGGTGTTTAGCATTCTTTAAGTGTGTTGCCAGATTTAGAATCCCTTCTGATTTTTTTCAGGCAGGGCAATGGAGATTATTTCTTTACCAGCCTAAAATCCAGCCTCACAGCCGAAGGCAGCCATACAGAGCCGATGTGCGTCTGATTTCAGCCGATGTACAGCTGAAATCAGCCGTACTGAGCCAGAGTGAATAGTCGAACATCGTTCGGCCTGTTCACTTTGGCTTGGTTATTCACTCGGCTGCCTTCAGCAGCTTTGTGAATAACCCTGTTAGTTTTCATTTAAGTCTCCCTCAACATGTTAGGAGATGTTATTGCTATTTTATATAAAGTGAAAGCTTTGGTTTTTTTTTGTTTTATGGCTACTGAGTACAGATGAACAATAAGAACAGGCACTAATGTGCTGCATACTTAGATGACAGAAGGCCAATGTCTATTGCTAACAAAATATGCAACAAAGAAAAACAAGCACAAGTTCAGATGAAGTAAATCAAAAAAGACGAATGGTAACTAAGCTGTGCAGGGGGAAGAGTGAGGCAAAAAGAAAGGAAACAGCTTCAGAAAATAGAAGAGCTGTCTGAGAAGAAAGGAGGTTGAAATTTCTTCAGGCAGATTAGTGGAGCAAAGAAAGGGTGGAATGGCAGTGTGTAGATATATAAATGGAAGCCTAACTGGGAATTGAGAAAAATTATTAGAATGCTTTTCATAAAGTCCAAAAATAGAAATGGAAGTCCCATCATATAGAGAAGTAGAAATAGCCATCAGACAACTGAAAAGCAATAAAACGCTAGAAGAAGAAGGCATATGTTCGGAATCAATGAAATGAGGCTCAGCTTTACTGAGACATATATGTGAAATTATTATCGAGGTATGGAAGGAGCAAAAAAACAAAAAAACAGCATTATTGGAAATTGGGAATCATTTACTCTATCCTACATAAATAAAGCTATATGTAAGAATTATTGTGGCATCACCCTGCTAAGTGTTGCATATAAAGTAATGATAAGAGTTTTAGCATTGAAATTAAAATTTGAGGTTTTGGAGATCATTGAAGACTATCATTGTGGTTTTTTGAAACATAGGCAAATCACAGCTCAGATTTTCTTGTTACGGTTGCAGGAAAAATGCAGTTAAAATAATAACTTACACCATCTGTTTATTTACAAATCAGCCTAAAATAGTGTATGAAGGGAATTGTTATATAAGTCACTACAGGAATTTGGACTTCCAACTAAATTGATTGGGCTAGTAAGGATTACATCTTATAGACACAAAATGTAAAGTAAAATACTAGGACAAAAATCAGGAAACAAATCACAGTAAAAGGTGGACTGAGGCAGAAAGATGTCTTGCCATGCACGTTGTTTAGGTTTGTAAACAGTGATAAGAAAATTTGGAATTCAAGGAGAACTATGTGGTGAGTGATTTATACTCATCCTCATAGTTAGAGCAGGTGTGGGACATTGAAACTGTCACACGTCGACTCTATAGATCGGGAACTGAGTGAACGCATACCGTCGCTCGTTTACTTCCTGATCATCTCCTTGCAAAGACTGCTTCCTGCACGGATTCCCACCTCCCCTCTATCCTATGGTACCACAGTACTATTGTAGCCAGAACTGCTGCACTGTAGCATGTTACCTGCACTGAAAAACCCAAAAAAGGTATGGTATTTTATACAATGATTTTGCTAATTTATGATCTGGTTTATTTTTTTCTGATTCTTTCTTACTTTTTTTTTGTAATGTTCATTCCCTCCTTTTTTTTGTATGCATTTTTGTATCTGATCTTTGATGTACTGGATCTTGCTGTGGTGAATATCATATGTGGTGACAGTAATTTTGAAGGGGGCTTTTGGTAACACAAATGTGGGAGCATTAATTTGTGAATGGACTGTAACTGCAGTGATCTCAAGCGGTCTCATATTACATGTCCTCAATCTTACATTATCTCCTGTAGCATGTCCACAGTCTCCAAACACTGCAACAGAATGCCTGCAGTCTGTGACATTCTCCTGTAGCATGCAGAACTTCACAAGAGTCTCTCCCATCCTATGGAACTCTCTACCCCAACCTGTCTGTCTATCTCACATTCTGACTGCCTTTAGGCGTTCCCTTAAGACTCATCTCTTCAGGAAAGCCTATCCCACCTCAACCTAACCACTGAACTATCACTTTCTCAAACAATTCATCCCCACACAGCTACCTACTAATATATCACTTCCCCCTCCCTTTTAGATTGAATTGTATTGTGATTGTAATGTCTTCCTTATATTGTAAAGTGCTGCGCAAACTGTTGGTGCTATATAAATCCTGTATAATAATAACTTGTGTGGCATCTGTCATCTGTAGCATTACATGTGCTGAATCTTAATCCTTTGGTTATATCAGGAGCTATGCACTATGGCCCCCTGTATCTAGTAGGTTGACCACCACTGATGTAGAATTTGTTAGGGTTACACAGAGATTTTTAAGAGATGGTGTCCTTGAATTAGAAGATACATGGAAAAATGAAGAGAAAACATATAATAAATATGATACATATAAATAAGAAAATAAATAAGAAAAATATGATTGAATCTGGCAGCTTGGGATAACAGAAACATCAATGAATAATAAAATACTACACTGGTTTTCAGCAAGCTGATAGAATTAAATAATTAGAATCTAACAAAAACAAAGTTAGCATTTTAACCAGAGCTGGAATTAAAGCATTTGTTTGTTTGTTTGTTTGTTTTTTGCAATGCACTCAATATTAAAATATAACTAAGTACAGTATACAAAACTTTGAGCTATAAAGGTATAATTAGATTGACTGTATCATATGACACTGATGTAGAGTTACCACCAATGGATAAGAAAATGCTTCAAGTATTGGGAAGGAATTTTTTGACAAAAGTCTATGGGCATAGAAGAAATAACAAACGTTTATGCAAAACCAGACATTGCAGAATTCAGAAGAATTATCATATGGATAGGGAATGTAGGGAAACTAAGATGAGAGGGGTGTAAGAAAATGTATAAAGTAAACGAAAACCTAGAATAGGTTTTTAAAAGTCAAGGAAATGATATACTGTAGATAATACTGAGGAAGGCTTGAAATGTCTGTCAGTTCACAGGAGTGGGACAAGGCCCTTTGTGAAATACTTGTGCCAGTATTTCTCAGCCTATGGTTTGTTGTGTCAGCTCAGATTCTCACAGAGTAATGTCACAACTGTTTACTGTTTAGTGTTGTGTGATTAGAAGACCATCAAAAATTGTAAGTTATCCAGTTAGTATACAAATAACCTGCTAGGTATTGTTCTAATTGAGCCTCCACTCTTTTAGGTAGTATTAAGTGACATGGCTTATGCCCTAATATTGTTGTGCTTTGCTGTCACAATTCATTCTCTTCCAACCCCGACCTATGCTTGCTGTGATAGAGGAAAGATTGTGATCAAGGACAGGTGGGAAGTCAGGACAGGCAGCAGACAAGTAAATAGTCAAGGGAAAGGGGGAGTGTCTGAAGAGAGGAACAGGTACCTTCTATCAGGTGGAACTGCAGAACTGACAGGAGTTCCATGGAAGGTAGAAGTCCTTTGCACAGGGCAAGAAGGTGCAACAGCAGACATGGTGACCAGATAAGAGACAGGTTGATTTTCCTGAGACATACCTGCAGCAGGGCAATTCAGGTACAGCTGTAGCCACAATCATAATTTGGGTCTGAAGAGATCAACCTGTGGCACTTGCTGGTGTGGAGTAATCTATATTTTATATACTATTATAAATCTGTTCAAATAAAGCCTTTAGGAGACTATGGTTCCATTGTCTCACCTTGCCCTGATCAGAATCCACATCTTCGGAATACCTGCCAAGCCTGTGTTAAGATGCTGCAAACAGTCATTAGAAAAGGACAAAATAAGATAACGTGGCATTAGAGCATGGAGACAGAACAATGGTGATCATTCGTAAGTACAGAACTCTAAAATCCCTCAATGTCCAATCAATATAAAAACATCAGTCAGTCCTACTGGAAGTTACTCTTTAAAACTCAGGAAAACCTCATAGCACATTGCTATTTCCATAAAAGCAATACATAAAAAGCATAGGCCTATTTGATATTTTCACAGGGCTCATCTCTCACTGTGGACAGAGCCCGAGATTGGAAAATGGTTGTGATGAAACATATACAAGGGGATACAAAACATATTTTTTTACAGCGTGGAAATGGCATTTGGAAGCATTTAAAAAGTATATGAAAGATTTCTCTCTTTGGTGCTGTAATGGGTTGTGATGTGTTTTTTTGGCAGTGTAATTTGTCAAGCAGAGGTTATATATTATGTATGAGACTTTGCCGTCTATCTGCAGAGAAAAGTCCTTTGTAGAGATTTTAACTTTCTTGGTTCATTTTCTACACATCTTTAGCGTAGTGTTTTTAGCTGCTGTTCACCTTTCTGATTTCCAGCAACTGAAATCCAACTTAACCCCCCATCGAGAGAGGCTAGTAAATGATAGCAGTTACTAGCTTATTAGAAGAGAGTCTGGCATTTTTTAATATGCTTTACAGATCACCCTGGCATTTAGTGCCTTCCAAAATGGACCTTGAAAGCTGTTTTCCCTGCAGACGTCACCATAGCAACTCAAAAACATATTTTTTTAATATTTCATGAATTATTGCAAGTAAGAATTTCAGTGTCCATTTTTTATGTCCCCAAGCACCAAGGGAGAGGTAAGTCAAATATAAGAAAGCTGTAAGTTTAATGATTCATTTAGATACATCCATCTATGACCTGGGGATATGTGAACTCTAAAGTCTCTAAAGTCTCTGACTGCTGAGTAACAGTTGTTCTGTAGTAAACATCCAAGGTTATGAAGGGTGAGTGGCATTTCTCTCCAGGAATACAGCTATAAGAGGGTAAATAAGGTAACCACTTTCTCTTCTTGACTCTGAAGGTTACAAAAAAGATGGTAGCTGTATAGTTATTTACATTAACTGTGTCTAACTTGTACAGCATATCATATATAATTTTGAAACTTCACAAATTGAATTTTGTAGTAAGAGTATCACATTTTTGTTAACTGTATGTACCATTATACTGTATGTTGAAACACTGTGAGCTGCCAGCACCAGGACTAGGGTTCACTTACCCTTTTATGTGTATATTGCTTAGTAGAGCCAAAAATTGGGCAGTGCAAAGAGCATATCCCAGACTAGGTAGGCTTTACTCTTCCAAATTAACATTTAATGTAGGGTGTAGCCAGGACACTGGTGTTACAGAGCACTAAAGATAAATCTTACCAGAACTTATTTGCCTATTTGCTTGCCGTCTCTCTTTTTTTATGTGTTTTCTAAAGAGAGAGCTTAGCAGCTGTCTTTTTTTTAACCCCTTCATGACTGAGCTAGTTTTTAGTTTCTGTTCCTAAATGACTGACACACTTTTTACATTTTTGCTGTGTGATTCTTCCACAGCAGCAAGTTTTGATTATTATTATTATTTTTAGAATTTTTTTAATAATAATTATAGTATACAAATATATTTATATATAAACGTTTTATTTTCCTAATTTTTTGTACACTTTTTTTTTTTTTTTTACACTTTGTAAAAAAAATAAGTGTAAAAAAAAAATATTTTTTTTTTGTCAGTTTATATCAAGCAATCACTATGACTGCTTAATAAATTAACTTTTTAACATTTTTAGTTATTATCAGGCTGCTCCAAGCTTAGGAACAGCTAATAATAACTTTAGAGACTGATCCTGACAGCATGTCAGAATCAGATCTCACTAAAGGTCTTTGATCGTGCCTAGACGATCAGAAGTGATACAGAACTGATACATTGCACTCGAGATACATTTTGTATCTAGTGGTTGAAATGTATCATTTAACATCGGGCCAGGCTCTCCAGCTGTCAAAACGAATAGCAGAGAGGTGAGTCACTGCTACCTCTCTGCTATCTTCAGCTGTCAGATACGGGATCGCTATTTAGCGAACCCGTATCTGAATGTAAAGGCTTCATTCTTTCATTAATGAAAGAAAGAAGCTTTTAAAAAAGCTTAACTATTTCATTAATGAATGTCTCAATAGTGAGGCATTAATTAATGACTGCAACTGCTGAGAATCAGCAGTTACCAGCATTACAGAGGCTAATATAACTCGGCACGTACAGTGTACGTGGCCAGTCATATAGCCACTTTGTGACGGGACGTACACTGTACGTCTCCCGTCACGAAGGGGTTAATTGAATCTTCTTATAGATCTGTTACAACAGAGCAGGTGGGGCTGATGGTGATGGGAGGTTAATGAGTCACTTCTCTGAGTAATGTAACTATGTAAATACATTTCAGCTTAAGCTATTGAGCTCTGTAAACAACAGCGATTTTAGTAATGCAGCAAAAGATAGCCTGGGAAACATGAAAGCAGCCTGGAGTTCCATCTGTCAGCTGAATGTATGAAATATTCATATGCAATATGTTATGTTTACCTAATTAAAAACAAAAATAAAAATTAACTATATGGTTAAACGTATGTGGACATCTTTCTAGATTATTGAGTTCATGTGTTTCCATTGAAGGGTGCTGGTAATGCTACAGTATACAAAGATAAATTAAACAATTGTGGTCTTCCGACCTTCCAGCCACCTTCCAACAGTATGGGTAAGACCCTTTTCTGTTCCAGCATGACTGTACCCTTGTTCACAATGCCAGCTCCGTAAAAACAAAGTTTGACAAGTTTGATGTAGAGTAGCTCATATGGCCTGCACAGAACCCTTACCTCAACCCTATTGATAACCTTTATGGGAATAATTGATATGTCAGTTGTGTGCCGGGTCTTCTATTTTAACATCAGTAACAAACCTGAGACATGCTCTTTTGGCTGAATGGGCACAATTTGGCTAAATGGAGACACTCCAAAATCTCATGGAAAGCCTTGCTAGAAAAGTGAAGTCTGTTATACCTGCAACTTCTGGGCAGCAACTTTCTGAGTTCAGAGTATGATAATACTTTTACCCTGAATACTCAAATTCTTGCATAAGACTATACAGGATGGGCTCTCTTTAATTCCAAAGAGTAATAATAATATTTGTATGTGCAGTTTTACTTCACTACCATATATTTTTTCTCTGTATTCATTATGGAGGATATACATATAAGCCAAGCACAAAGGTATAACTATCTGTTTAGTAGTCAGTGTGATTGCTATGGAGAAACACAGTACGATGGTTTCTGGACCAGGAGGGAAATATATGCATCTGCTACCCCACAGTCTGACTGCATATTGATTTATTTAGGTAGCTATAAGACCTGTCAACTCCAAAGAATGAAAAAATGCCTTAATATTTCACATTTCTGTGTTAGATTGATAAATACGGCATTGGTTGATGTGCTGCTATGTTGGAGTATAATTTAGCATAAAAAACATTTAAATATGTTTAAGTGTCAACCAATATTTAATTACCACAGTGGCTTAATGCTAATAGAAGTGTTTCAGTGATAAATATGGGCAATCATATCCTTCTATATTAGTGACCAGTGCAAGCATGCATTCACTGCTTTTACAAATACATATATATATATATATATATATATCGGTTGTGTGCTGGACTCGCACGGAACAGCCAGGGGTGGCTGGGAGAGGTCAGGAAGGTCGGTGACCCCAGGGACCTGTCGGACGCACTGCTGGGAGAGCAGAGCGAGTGCCCACGAGGGGAGAGGTCAGGAAGGTCGGTGACCCTAGGACCTGTGGTATAGACTGCTAACAGAGCAGAGTAAAGGCTCACAAGGGGTGAGCAGCATGAGTGTCTTGGAGCTGTGGAAAGCTACCGAGCCATATAAAAGACTGTCTTATGCTGCTGCTGCAAACTATTTTGTGTTTGCCCTTCTATATATACAAACTAAAAATGATTGTGGTCACCACCTATGATCTGTAAAAAAACAAAAAATATTTATTACAAAATAGTAATAAAGTAAATTATAAATCAACAAAGGAAAAATGTAAAGACATCACACTTTAAAATCCATGGCAAATCAATAAAATGCCTCTGATGTAGCCGGTGGTGACTGGTGGAACTGGTCAGGTTTTGGGCTATTCCCATCCCTATGGGCCCCTGTTCTGGAAATCCGGCTCTTCATAGAGACGGATGATGGACGTCTGATGGACTCACGATGATTATACACATACCCGTTCCATGACAATTGCTTGGAAGTAAAGTAAATTTTAGAAATATAAATATTCTCATGTATGTATGTATGTATGTATGTATGTATGTATGTATGTATGTATGTATGTATGTATATATATATGTATATATATATATATATAGCCTAAGGTAAAGGGTATTCAACCTCAGCACTCCAGCTGTCGTGGAACTACAGGTCCTATGAGGCATTGTAAGACTCTGACAGACACAGGCATGACTCCCAGAGGCATGACAGGCATGATTGCTGAGATTGCCTACCCCTGACGTAAGATATTACATTTTTATACTTGTACATGTGTTGTCCTGTGATTGACCCTATATTTATAATTTACACAGTCTGCATCACAAAATAATAGCCATTGAAATTTACAGGCAGAGCTGCAATAGATAAAACCTTCCATGGCCGTCTTTAACATTCAACTAAATAATTATGACAAATAAATGAAATTATCAATAATAAATTCAGTTTTTTTTTTGACCTGTGTTATTTTGGCCACTCACAACTACTGGTTGCCATATGAGACTTATGCACTAGACACTTGCTCTGATGGCTGAAAACGCAAAACCCAATCTGCCTGGCATTGTAGATCAAACACAATGCTCACAGCAGCCTCAGTGGGTGAAATAGTGTCCAAGGGCAAATCTGAAGACTTTTTTTACATTAACAACCTGCACACATCACACCAGAACTTCCAAAATTGCAGCTACACAATCACAAAAGCAATTAACATGATAATAAGCTGCTTGTAGTCTCCACCAAGGACAAATGTGACAGAGTGAAAAGTCAGGAGCACATTTGGCAGACAGTTGTCACCTCATAACAGGAAGAGCTTAAACAAGGACCTTCATGGCAGAATTACTTTCACTCAGATCTTTGACAATCTATATTTCTTACTATCTCCCCTCTTTTTTACATATTAGCTATGTATTTTCTTTTGGGGTAGCACGTACCTTTTCCATTAGGTATTTGCCCCAACATCCTCATCTCCCACCTAAGCGAGGATAATGTCCGCCTCCTGGCTCCTGGGATACATGCCACACATCCTAGGAGTCTACAAGACCAGTCTCCCTGTGTCCTTTGATCTGGCCCATGTGCAGTAGGGGGCCAGCTGTGGGTGATCAGGAAGTCACAGCCAGATTTGGAATCCATGATGGTGGTGCAGGACTTTAATGAGCTGTGGTAACCTCAGGCTCTTGTAAGACAGCCTGTGGCCAGGTAAGTATGTGTTTTTTGACAGTCAGCAGTTACTGTAATTGTACTTGCTGACTTTTACTTTTTTCAAAGCTAGGTGAAGTTCCTCCATAACATGTTTATATTTATATGTGATTTTAGGGCTTGGGTATGTATTTAATGATTTGTAGGTAGGTAAATGATCCTAATGCTGGCCAAACAATGAGGGAATTTCATCTGGCAGTTGATGAGCCTTCCAAAATTTGTTCAGTGCGGGCCTTGTCGGCAACCTTCCACTTGACATCCTTTGAACAGAAAATTGAACTAGCTGGGCAGAAAATCTTTGGTCAGGGGCAGCCTATGGGCTGTAGTCAATGCTCAGGCATTTTGACAGCGGTGCACCCATCCATATCAGAACGCAATAGCCCAGCGGGAAATCAATCCATCTATGCTGCTTAGTGTTGATGAAGAAATCTTTTATTTATTTTTTCACTCCACAGTTTGAATAAGCAAAATTTTTTTATAGTGTATGGCCAGCATTAGTGTTATGCATGTTAGGCATTTAAGGCATATTTAATAGACTGCAAACCACAAGCTTTGCTGTTGTCACAGTTCACCAATCATCTGCTTTTCTTCTGCAGTTGCATAATATACAAAGCAAAGTTGATGTTGAGTTTACGCAAAGTACTTTTTGGGCTTTATTTGAAGTGTACCTGAAGCCCAAACATTTTCTTTCGCTTTAAAATGAGTAAGGTACCCGTAGAAGCTTTGCCAAGTTTTTATTGCTGTCTGTGTACCCGCTGGTGGGTCACCTTTTCTATTTGTAAAGCTAGGCAACCAGTCCCAGCATGGATCCAACACATTTATATCCCAAAATCTGATTTATATTATCAGTCTCTGTTCTGTTAGAAGAAGGTGGAGCTGCAATCTTCTTTTTGTTATGGGAAAACAGTTTGAAACATTCCCAAATTAAATTTTTACTCTAATTAATTTTCATTTTTTTAAATGTAGCAGGAAATCAAAGTTTGGAATTTCTGCATTCCAGTGTTTCCTCATGGTGAGGTGTGATGCCTCTGACTGAATGTGGAATGCACACAAAAGTGTAGTGCCTAGTAGAATTAGGGATAACGTACTAATGAGGATGTTCATTTAGCCTGGTGAAGCTGTGTTCACTTCAGTCATCCAATCACGTGCAAGTGAAATTCCATGACTGATGGATTCGTCAAGTTTCATCCCTCCGTTAAAACCCCAATAAACACACAGACTGTGCGACATGAATTGTAACGCCCACAGCAGCCCTTTTATTAAACCAAACCACTTTAACAATAACCAAAAGTAATAAACCAAATAATATACACAAATAATACTGTAAACGATTGTTGACCTGAGAAAGGGTCTTTGGGTGCCCAAAAAGGCCTCTCCTAACACTCCGCCCATGTCCCCAGCTGCACCATAACCAGCTCAAGGACACTTACTACTTCCAGGTTCCCAAGGGGCAGGGCCCGCCCCCTACAAATCCAGTCACCAACAGGGGAAAGCACCCATAACAGCTGATGGCACCCCCATTTTTGTAATCAACTCCGATTTTGTAGACCCCCAAAGACCCCCTAATCCGCCAAGCTGCCGTGACAAAATAACCCCACCACCCCCAGAACTACCAAATTCAGTGAGAGAGGGTGGGATAACCTGCTTCCTTCATCGATTTCCAGAAAAGGACGCCCCTCAGCCCTTGCAGTTCCTTCCCATGCGTCTTCTCCCGGAAACCTGACCCCCACTTCCAATTAGGTAAGAGCAGCTATTCCCATTGCATTTTAACTCTTTCTCCCGGGACTATTCTTCCCCCCAGTCATGTAGCCCCTCCGCTCAGTCTCTCCGGGTCTGTCTTTCTTTTTTTTTTCACTGCACATGATTAGGTATTTGAAGACAACTTCACTGGTTTATGTGAAAATGTTACTCCTTTACTAGTATATCATCTCCTATGCCTCATTTACAGGGAAGGGATGCAAGCTTTCTGCAGAAAGCGGAAGGGTGAGATAACAAGCTACATCGGAGCCTGTAATAGATATACATTCTCATACATACATAACATGTGAACATAAATTGAGAAGACTACACAAAATGACATGGTGTTTTTTTTATACACCTGTCACATAACTTATCCCTAACTATGAATGTCTCATATGATTAATGTAAGCAAGCCAAAACACAAATAAAGGGCCTTGATATGTGGAAGTTACAAGACAAGTGACAGGTGGCTGTAATATACACTGTCTCCCTCCACATAATGCGTAATGGCAGCATAGTCTGATATACAAATTGGATGGGTATGAAGTATGAATAAATTCATTTTTATTAGAGAAGCTTTATATTCCTATTAATATTACCTACCTCCACACAAGCTAACCCCCCTTCAGTCTATAATGAATTGTAAGCTCTCACGGGCAGGGCCCTCCTTACCATATTGTCTTGATTTGAATTGTAACTGTAATGTCCACCTTATACTGTAAAGCGCTACACAAACATAAATCCTGTTTAATAATTAGTGTATACATGTTCACTAGATATGTGCGATTCGTTTCGTTCCAAATCGAAATTCGGACTAATTTTTGGAAATTCGGACATTCGGATGTATCCGAATTCCGAATTACAGACATAACAAATGCAAACGAATCCGAATTTCCATTTCCGAAATTCGGTAGCGGTAGTTCGAACGTTCGTTTCGTTTTCTGTTCTTATTCGTTTCTTATTCGTTTTGTTCGTTGGAGCAAAGTGACATTAGAGAAGGAGAAAAATATTTTTTCCCCCTTAAATGTCACTTTGCTGCAAACGAACGAAACGAATAAGAACAGAAAACGAAACGAACGTTCGAACTACCGCTACCGAATTTCGTCCGAATCCGAATTCCGAATCCAAATTGACTTTTACACCCGAATCCCGAAAAACGAAATAACACAAATCCGAATTTAAAACGAAACGAAACAATTTTTTTGGCAGCGCACATGTCTAATGTTCACATGTTTATTGGGACCCAGTTACACTATTCTGCTCCATGGTCACACTTTATCTTTTGTTGAAGTGCACCATGATACCACAGTCCATTATTTTGATTGGACCTTAATTAAACAAAAATATCACCTGTGCTATTTCTTTTTCCCCTCTGCACACTGCAATCCACACCGTGTGTTGTGGCGCACTGTATTGCAGGTGCATTGTGTGTTGGTATATTTGGGTGCCAATTAATGTGCATTGCAGGGCACTGCAGTTAAGTATGTGGTACCCCACATGTTTCCCAAGCACACTAGATGTGAACAGTCATGGATATCTGATGTTATTGTGCATGTTTTTGCCCTGTGTTTGAATTTAGGAAAACAATTTGATTAACATGAGTCAATTAACTCCTACGTGTGCCTTGTGTTTCCTCTTTACGCAAGTTTTTTTCAAACAGTTTCTCACTCAGCTTCTAAATCCTGTTTTAGGTCGACAACACACAACTTTTTTGTGGACTGAGTAGTGTCAGCCCTACCTGGTATTATTTTGCTTAACTACTCAATCCCATAGACACTAATTATGTTGTTGTACAATATAAGAACTAGGGGGCTAACTAGACTACTTAAGATTACACAGGAAGAGGACACAGGACTATGTTAAAAAGCTGACATGGTCAACAGGTATTTTTTTGTTCTTTTCTAATAGAAATAACTAAACACTTTCAATGGTATATTTAATTGACCAAAATAGAGTATATAAGGGAAGTTAACTGTTAGGGTGAACATAAACTTGAAGCAAAGACTAAATCAGTATAGAAATTGCTGTCAGTATCAAGTAATCATTAGTGGAAATCAGTACTGCTGGCAAATTCTGCTTAAAGGAAGCCTGTCATAAAAGAAATCTGTAGGCTGACTTTGCTGGCCTCTCCTCAAAATGTTAGTTGTCTGTTTGCGTAGATTTAAGGACTTAAGACTTTCCATCAGTCGCTGTAGACATGTTCTATGTCTTTGGCTCAGAATAATGGAATACAGACACAGCCAGGAAACTAGCTTTTTTCAGGAGAAGGACCTGCTATTGCAGCTTCATATTTCTTTCAAGCGTATGTTAAATATGTAACTTTTTAGCTGAATGTCAAGAGCTCACAGTGAATTTAAAATTATAGTGTAACATAAATGCAACCATTTAAATACTAGGGGGTGTATTTATAGAGCCATTCGTCCTGCAACATTGTATGTACATTTGTTCTCTGTGAATGGCAGCAAAATCACGTCGGTTGAATATTTTCTTTTTAGGCTGAGTATAATATCAGGAAAATACCACATTTGGGCCACTAGAGAGACCCTCAGCTCCATCTAGTGTCCTTAATGTGGTATTGACCTAAAATTTGATCTGGAAAGAAATTGAGCTAATAATGTTTGTTGTTTGTTCTGTGAATTCTTTTTAACTACACCCCTTAGTGGAAACGTGTTGTTTAATCTAATTAACTACTTTATGCCAGAAGTCCTTTCGAAGCACAGTATTGAAAGTCTATCCCTCACTGGCTACTGCAGTTCATTCTACCTTAAACATTATTATTAAATAAATAAATCCTAATAATCTAACGTCTTAACACAAGTCTTTCTTAGCTGCCTTATGTGTGGCTGTAGAATCAGCAAAAAAGCTTCCACTAGGATTAGAACAAAACTCACACATGAGCCTGCATTTCACAGGGTCGCAGAGCAGCCAAGTAATCAGCAGTGAAATTTCAGTAGCTTGCACTTTTTATTTATATTTTCTGAACTTTGCGGCAATCTGCATATAAGCTGCATGGAGTCAGAGGCCTTGGTGCTGTTTTGTGACTGAACACTGCAGGTGACCATTCAAATTATGCTATTTTATCTAATTAGTGAACTTGTACATGTCTACAAGTCCTTTTTTTGTTGATGAACGCCATTCTTTAAAGTATAGGTCAATGATTAAAACTATATATCATAAAATAATGGGAGTTTGTGACACCTAGTATAAAATAAATACTTGGCACTTGATTTAGTGCTGGCAAGATCAATACAGCAGGCATGATATAAATAATGTATCTTGCTCTATGCTGAAACAAACAAGGTTGTATTTCATTCATTGTAAAAAAAGCAAGATGTCACTGATACCATATGTTCCTTTACTGAGGAGCAAGGAAAGCCATTCCTGCATGTACCTGAAGTGACCTTATCAAAGTGAAGGTATAGTCTTTAAAGTGTTTTTTTTAGGAATATAATTGCTCATACCATTTCCAGACCAGATCCAGACCAGAGCATTTTTTATCTGGACCAAAAACGCATACACTGCATACTGGTGTGCAATAAATGATGTATTGTGGCAGCAAGGGTTAAAAGAGTAATAAGACCACTGTATAAATCACTGGTTCGGCCTCATCTTGAGTATGCGGTGCAGTTTTGGTCTGTTACTGAAATTACTAGTTTAAAGGAGAACTATGAGGCGAGTGAAAATCACTCAGCCTCATAGTTCTAGCCGACCTGTGACAATGAAACTGTCACACGTCGGCTCAATAGATCGGAAGGTGAGGGGACACATACCATCACTCGCTCACTTCTCGACCTATCCCTGCAGAGAGCTGTGACTGTCACTAACGTCTCCTGGCAGGGATTCCCCCCTCCCCTGTCCGATCCTCCAGCGCTGACTGGCAGAATGGATGGGGGAGGGGGCGGGTACAGCTGGCTCTGCCTCTAGATAGGCAGAGCCAGCTGTCAATCCCGCAGCTGGGTGGATCTCGACAGTAAAGTCGGGATCCGTCCCAGCTGCGGCGTCTCAGTATACTGAGCTTTGGGTGACGGGAGGATGCTAGTTTGTGTCCTCCCGTTACCCTTAGGAGAACTATGGGGAAAAGCCCTGACCCCATAGTTCTCCTTTAAGTTATGATCTGCTACATAAGCATTCACACTTACAAGTATATAGTTCTGAGGATTCAATCATGAGATTTTTGAGCTCAACACAATAACAGAAATGTATTGGTATATAGTATTAAGACTTAAATACAGTGAACCAACAATCTATTTAACTACAAAACACAAAGAAAAGATTTAAACATGTAAAAATACACAGACATTTATTTATATATATATACATATATATATATATATGACAAACAATAAACATACATTTAAGTGAGTGCTGATGGAGAACCTGTTTATATATTTACCCATTAATCGTCACATGAGGGCCCCATTCTGGTGGTCTAAAAAGACTAACTTTTCTCTTCCTGCCCCTTGTTTAATATACTCCCTGTGTTCATGAGGACGTGTTGAGAGCAATTGATTGGTGGCCTCTCAATGCTTGCTTTAATCAGATAAGAACTCTTCCTAGGGGATTGGATATTTTCAAATACTCTTTGTTAGAACTTCCAACCCCTTTCTATGCAAATCTTTTAAGATGAGCGGGAAATTCCAGATGGCAGGTGTCCCGAGGCTAACCCATGGTCATGATTTTATCTAAACCAGGGGGACAATTTAGTTGTTTACTACATCCAAGGATCTATTGAAGGTTTTAGCCAGAGTCAAAAGAAAGTATGTACCTATTGTGAGAATCAAGGGTCTCAGCTCCGAAGGGTTTATGGATCTCATTGTCTCTTGTCTTGACCATTTACTATTAATACGATACGCCTGGACAGATTCATAATTACATTTACAATTCATTGGTATGCAACTCACCCGGACATTGATAACGCACAACAAAGAATATATTTAATTACAAGCTCCCATCACCTCATGTGAAATATTTAAAACAAAAATAAAACTATATCCCTATATCCATATGTCTTATGACAATTTGACATAAACCCATCAGGTAACAGGTCACCAACTCCCAGAAGAGGCGTCATTGAGCTGGAGAGAGTTCAGCAATTAAAATTATTCACTTTAGAAAAGAGGCGATTATTAAGAGACCTTATTGCAGTCTTCAAAATCATCAATGGGGATCACAATATTAGGAACAAACTGAAAACTGTATTGAGAACCCGGAGACACAACAGGAGGTTGGAGGAAGGGGGGTTCAATCTCAGAAATCGTAGGGTTTTTTTTTTACTGTGCGAGTAGTGAAATTGTGGAAGTCTCGGCCGAGAGCATTGATGAATTCAAGAAACTTCTCCGATGAGTTTCTTATTTCACTTAATATACAAAAATATGGGCAGTGTTAGAGTCAAATAAATACAGATACACAATCACACACACCCATACACACATAGGTTGAACTGGATGGACCCTTGTCTTTATTCAACCTTGTCTACTATGTTACACAGTAATTCCATTGGTCAAAATAAGGCTAGTGCACACCATTGCGTTCAGTTCCAGAGCTTCTAAAAAAAGTACAGCATGCTGCATTTTTTTCTAGTCTGGAATGCATAAAAAAACATGTAAACACATGCAAATGCACTGAAACACACTTAAAACCCAAGCCAAACCAAGTGAGACAGAAACAATACACCAGAATGCAACAAAAATATGTAAAAACACGCATGACCGCGTTTGCAGAAACACATCCAGATCTGGTCTGGAGATTGTGTGAACAAAGAGATCCGCTTGATGTAAATAATCACATTAACATGTGCTAATGTTTGAAATACTGTTTTTCTGTGTATAATTAATAATTATTTATGTACATGGTGGCAGCTGACTTTGTTCATCATATATGCAGGCTCTGCTTCCTTCTACTCGGTGGCTGTGCTTCACCTCTGCTTCTCACACTATAAGTCTATGGAGTTTATTTACTAAAGGAGTAAAAAAAAGCCCACTCAGCTTAGTAAAGAAGGCAAAGCTTGGAATGCCACCTCAACAGAATTAAATAGAATTTTAAAAAATAGAAAATAAGGGGTTATTCACTGAAGGGTGAAGAGTTTGGAGAAAGCAGGAGAAGTAAACCATCTAGGACAACATAGCCGATTTGGAAAAAAAGTTCCAATTCGGTTCATTTTCCAGCTCAGCTATTTTGTCCTAGATTATTCACTTATCCTGCCTTCTTTAAACTCTTCACCCTTTAGTGAATAACCCCCCTTAAAGAAACAAAAATAGAATAAAAAAACAACAAAATAGGTGACCTCAAAATGTTTTACTACAAATTGAGATGGAAACATAACATCTTAAATGGAAAACTACTCATAGTTCTAGCCGACCTGTGACAATGAAACTGTCACGTCGGCTCAAACACAAAATGAAGAAGCAAGATGTCACTAGCACACCAAAAGGACAGGTCAAGCGAACATCTTTTATTGATGCTTGTTGTCACAATGGTAGCGACAATTTGGGGCTACGCGAGGTCCTCTTCATCAGGCTCAGTATGGCCGTTGTTCAGTAAAATGACAAAATGATAATGCGTCAATAAAAGTTGTTTGTTTGACCTGTCCTTGTGACATCTTGCTTCTTCATTGATTTCAGCAGCGCCACCTGCAGTCATTTCAGCACCTGCCTTCAAGGGGTTTCTGGTAAGGAGTGTCCATAAACAAACAGACACAACAAGGCAAGCTAATTCCTGATCTCATCTCCTCCTTCCTCCCTTCTCCCTCTTTCCTTCTCCAAACTAGTAGATGGACAGCTTCTGATGGATGAGTACTTGAGGAAAAGTATCAATACTCGTACTTGGTCTTGAAAAAAATGGTATTGGTAATGATATACTTATTATAGTTATAGCAAGAAAAATGACCATTTCCATAAAAAAGCCAGCTGTCATTTGTGCCAAGCTTTGATCTGCCATACCTGTTGTATTTGGAGTGGACTTCTTTAAAAGTAATAAAAGTGGATAGGTCTTACCTCTTTTGCCTTCAATTCTTTCTCAGAGCGTGTTCACACCAGCCCTCATATGAAAATGATGTGATTTAGTGTGTAAGCTGCTTTACTGGCGGTAGAAATGAAAAAGTGACATTTCATTCATTTCTATGCACTGCATTTCTACCACTGCTGTGGTATATAGAAACAGACGGACGGAGACTTCAGATGAACTGTGATGCAGAAAAATGCAGACATGTTGTATTTTCTGTACCTCTTCATTCTGCACCTCTCTATTGTGGTGTGATCATGGCAAATAGAAAACAATTGTTTTCTAAGTGCCCTTACGTTGACCTACTTTGTAGAGAAACATAGATCTCTGGACACAGTATGAACAAGTTTTTAGTTAGATTTGGAGGGGTGGAGAGACAAGGGAATGGAATACGGGCACAGTGGCAGCAGCGTTGGGTGGCATGTCTCAGCTATGACTATTGTTTTCACATTTCAGTGTTTTCCTTTTATCAGATAAACCTTGTCAGTTTTTAACACTCATGTTACAAGATACAATTTATCTAATATAATCTGATTTAGAATATATGAAGCCACAGTGCTGAATAGGCATTGCTAAGTACAGATTTCATATTATATTATCTTTAATGAGACACATACTCCTACCTGTTTATTCTTTATCCCTGACTACGAGATGACGTCTTGATGTCTAACTAGATTTATTGGTTTACAGTTCTGAAATGTTCACTAATGCGGGTCTCTTAAGTCTTGCTGTTGATATCATTAGGGGAGCTAATGTACTGGAAAGACTTTGAAATGAGAATCCTTTGTAGACTTAAAATCGCATTATCCCCTTGACAGTATAGGATGCTATGCTGATCTGACAATAGTTTCATAGACATTAGATGTACTTTTAGATTTCAAACTTTTCTTTATAGTGCATGCCAATCCACAGAAGCAGTGAGTTTATAGAAAACGTGCTTCAGAACATCCATGAATACCTTCTCTACCTGTTATATAATCAAGCAATGGAAGCGATTTAAAGGAAAGCAGATCCAGCAGGGGTTTGCATGTACCTGCGTTACAATTAAATTCCTCAACGGAGCCCCTGAACTATTATACAACTTTTTGACTTTTCAGAAAGTGGCAGTTTAATCATACCTGCTTTATCCTGCAATGCATTGCTGTCACTAGTCACTTCTGTGGTGTTAATGCATATCACACAGTGAGGGTTAGTTTTAGATTTTTTTATTTATTTTATTATTTTTACTATTTTTATCACTTTTTAAGTTTTTTTTACTTAACTTTTGCTTTCATAAAGGGGATAACAAGCCCCTATGTGACAGCATTTGGAGGTGACAGGTTCTCTTTTTGAAGACATAACTTGTACTTGAGGGAGGGATGGCTGTACCCCCTATCGGTGACCCTGTATATGCTTATCAACAGTCCCTCTTTTGGAACCAAATCCCTTTTTCCTCCTCAGGTGTCCCTCTTTCTGGACTGATGTACAGATATCTATAAAAATGTTCTATTTAACTACCAAAAGTTGTTACTGGCCGGATCACCAGGTGAAACACATCAAAGGATTAGTAAGCCAGCAATATATTACATTTTTGTTCTTGGTGTTAATTAGACTTCATTACAAAAAACTAGTTAGCCTCTTTCAGCCAATAAC
The DNA here is from genome assembly GCF_000935625.1 of Nanorana parkeri. NCBI lineage: Eukaryota > Metazoa > Chordata > Amphibia > Anura > Dicroglossidae > Nanorana > Nanorana parkeri. Next base: position 486,782 of record NW_017307001.1, read on the forward strand.
ACACATCATGATGGATACTTTGATTGGTACAATAAAAACACATTTTCCTAAATTAGTGGGAAGTGAGGTGGACAACCTCAAACAGCCATTCACGTGCTAGAGAAAGTAGAACATAAAAGGTTTTCTATTGCATGATTAGATGTTTGAAGAAGCCGAAGAAAAAGTAAAACATCTAATCATGTAATAGAAAACCTTTTATGTTTTACTTTCTCTAGCACGTGAATGGCTGTTTGAGGTTGTTCACCTCACTTCCCACTTTTGTAAATTGAGTGTTACATGCCCCTGCTGCCTGGAAGCAGGGGCATGCCTTTTTTTTTCCTTTTATTTTTAACTAGTGATCTGGTCAGCAAGTCTTATTTTTTTACTTCCTTTAACAGGCCAAACTGTCCAGGAAAAGTGACAGTGAGAGGGTTGAGACAAACCATTTACCACTGATAAACCTTTATCCCAAAAGCAAATAAACAGTTGCGGTATCTGCTTAAAAAGTGTTAGCTGGAGTTTAAATTTATTTTGTTAGTCAAGTCCATCTAACACTACCCTCCCCACAGTGTGACAATGCTGTTGTCCAACGGTGGCTCGGGTTGCCCCTCCATAGAGCGGAGACACCCTAAGACAGGGTTTGTGTTACTGGCTGGATCACTAGGTGGAAATAAAGCAAAAAAAAGAAAGAAAACGAATGCAGCCACCGCACTTATGGAATTTTAAGCTGGAATAAACACATTTTTGTTTCATGGTTTAGAATCACTTTAAAGAAGAACTCTAATTAAAAATGAACCCTTGTAGTGGGTCTAGGGTCTAAAATAAAAAAGATTTACTTACCCAATCCTTGATCTTAACTGGCTGTTAGACTGGTCCCCACAGCTTCCCCTCCCTCAGGCCCTTGTGGTCTCAGGACCACTGACATCATCATGATTAATTCCATAGACTTACATTGGGCATGAGGTCGCCAATGTACATTCCACAGCCAAAGCGGAGGGTGAGAGAGCTGAGTGATCACCGCCGCAGGACTGATGTTCAGGTAAGCATATCTTTTTTTGCAGACTCTAGACCAAAATGAGCACTTAACCCTTGCAGTTAGGGGGTAGCACCACTACACAAGTTCATTTTTAATTTGCCCAGAGTTCTTCTTTAAGCAGTGGGCCTTTTTCCTTGCATTGTGCTGGAATCTTTTTAGTGATCATCTAGCTCAGGTTAGCTTTGAAAGTATCAGTCACCAATGAGCATTTGTAACAATTTGAAGGGTGGAGAATTAGATGCATACAAATGCCCATTCCTTACTGCTCCATCTAATTAGATCTGATCCTGCCTTATTAAAATGTTATCTCTAATCAGATTGGTGGCTCTGGGCAACACTATTTATATAACATTACTGTTAGGAATATGTTATGAAAGGTTTGCAAATACTGATAAACTTGAAAAAATAAACAGTATATATAATGAAATGAAAGCCCTTGAGCTGCACTGATGCAGAGGGTCACGATATCAATTGCTGTTTCACAACTTGAATTTACAGTCTAGAACAATTCCTGGTGAATAAAATGAGAGTTGTTCTCATTATTTACACTCTGCTAAACAAGGTTATTGTCTTTCCGTTCAGGCTATGCTCACCAGTGTCGTTTCTTTTATCAGGAACACTAAACCAAATTAAAACCCCCTCATAAATCCTATCTCATAAAATCTCATCCTCCTCATATTGTCCTTTCTGGATTTCCAGATTGAGTTTTCATCTAAAGTGGCATAATAACTACCATTGCCTATGTTCTAGAAAGCTAATTTATCATTGTTGTGGAAGGAATGGCAATGCCAATTAAGGGGGTTATTCACAAAGGCGCCGAAGGTTCCAGCCGTAGCTTCCGCTGATCCTTCGGCTCTCTTCGGCCGCCGCAGCCTTCAGTTCAGCCAAAGGCGGCCGAGCGGCTCAGCTGAGCCAAAGGCATATGCTTCGGCCTTACTGAGCCAAAGTCACCCCCAAAGCGGGGTGAAGTGCCTGCAGAAGGGCCGTCTGTAAGCCCGGAAATGACAGCTGGCTCCACCCAGTTGTAATGACAGGGCAGCGTCCCCAAATGACGCTCAGCGGCATTCGGCTATTCACTCACTGCTGTTCACAGATGTTGGATCAGCTTGGATCCTTCTGCACTTTGGCTCAGCCGATCATGCAGAGCATGTTCGGCTGACCGAAGTGCACCCGAAGGCAGCTGATGTATGACTCACTTGTCGATTGTTCGGCTCACTTCACTTCGACTGGGTTATTCACTCGGCTGCCCTCCGCAGCTTCATGAATAACCCCCTTAGGGCCTGTTCACATGATTTTCAGGTCCGGATCAGGTGCGGATCTGCAGACGCGGCGCTACTCATGCAGTGCATTTTTGACGCGTTTTTGATGCGTTTTCGGTCCGGATGCTGACAGTTAATTTTTTTTTTCAAGCCGTGGAGCTGTCAGTATGCAGATTCTTCCCTTACATGAGTATTGGGCGACCGTGAGGGGCGAGGTGGCGGCAGGCCCTGCGTCTATCGCCTAAGGGGACATTAGAGTGTAATGGAGACATTAAACTGTGGTGGGACATTATAGAGTGTAAGCTCCTCTGTACGGAGACTGATGTGACTGGGGCTGCAATAACTAATCGCCTAAGTCGATTAATATCGATGACGGGAAATGTTGTAAACGTTTTCCATCAACGATTAGTCGGCTTTCGATTAGTTTCTCCTGTTCGCGGCTCAACACACTTCACGCCTCATGCCGCAGCTCCTCCCTGCCTCACCCAGCTCTGAGCTCTCTCCCGCCGCTGCTGGCCAAGATGATCACGTCGTTGCAAGGAGACAGCAGCGTGGGAGAACGGTAGCTGCCAACTGTCCCAAGATCTCAGGGGGAAGAAAGTAAAGTTGCTTGAAGAGTGTGCAGGTAAGACTGCCGATACTCCCCCCCCCCCCCCCCCACATGCTGTATCAATGTATTTTTTTGCTTAGTTGCATTGCGTTCCATTTTCGCGTTCATGCATTTCCTGACAGTTTCCTGACCGAACAAAATGTGGCATGCATTGGGATGCATATTTAGTGCAGGAGCATACGGATCAAGTCAGCACAGAATACGGACGTCGTGTGAACAGGCCCTTAAGGAACATTTGTAAAATCCAAGCATATACTATCACGTTATAACATCAGCATTGTAATAGGAATACATACTGGAGTTGTTTTGATAATGCAATCAAAGCAAATCACTTTTATATAGTGAGTCCTGCCTTCCGTCTGCTCACCACTTTCATCAAATTCTTGGATTTCCAGTGTGCATACGTGGAAAGTTCCTCAAGGCTCCTCTTTGTATTATTGTCCTAAAGCTAATCTATGAGAACGTCCAACTTGGAGCATATATAGCAATGGACAAATTGAGTGCATGAATACCTGGAGGTGGCCCATTCCTCAGCACATTTACAATAGCAGCTGTGTGTCCTCATACCAAATCCAGCAAAACAAATATGGCCACCAGACAAATCCATTTATAAATACCTTTTAAAGTAAGGTGCACATGCAAAGGATATGTTATGTTTAGCTGGTAAGTGTGCTGGGAAATGTGTGTATTTGTATTGTAATCGATAATACGAAATCACCTGCACTCTATACAGCATACAGACCTTGAGTAAGAGGTTGGTGCTTGAAGTGACAACACGGATGGCGCCGTGTCAGATACAGTCCATAATAGATGTCGCCCAGAAGAAGGGAACCTGCGTGGCCCCAAAACGTTGGCTGTTTGACGCATGTGATGATTGAATAAAAGGTGCTTTACTTCTTGCACATATCATCGAGTGCTGGTGACTTCTATTATGGACTGTATTTGTATTGTGACACAAGGAAGTACAGGGAGTAAAATTATACAAGGAATAAAATTGTGTCAGTGCATTGAGGAAGTACATCCTATCGGCATCTTCAATAAGTATGTTTACAAACTTCTATCCATATGGTTATTAAGAGTGGAATAGAACTTATGAAGATTTAATATAGAAACACATATTTATTTTTAGTTTTTGACCATAGATACCCTTTAACATATAATTTACAATAATAATTATTCTGATCATATCCCACTTTACAATTAGGCTTCCACACTATGACTTACGAAATAACGTACATATTATAAATCATTTACACAGTAACATTACCATTGGAAATGGTGGGGCTCCATAAAGTGCTTGTCACATAATAGGTGTCACTCAGCTCCAGCATTGGAAACCCTTTTGGAGGTGTTAAAGGATATACTAGATTCAATAGAGTGGGCACCATTTCTTAAAGAGGGGCGGTGTTGGCAATTGAATACCATTTTGTCCAGTGTGTGAGAATGCATAGAGCACTTAAGCAGCTGATTTGGCAGCTCCGATGATAGGGGTATGTGTATGAGCCCTCTAAATGAATTGGCTATTTCTATACTGTCCCCTCAACCCTACATTGAATAACCATGTATCTAAACTATTAAGTGTGGCGCTTCAATTCACAATCCTACAATAATTCTTGTTGGTAATCTGTTGATCCTGGATTCCTTTTTGATAACCAGTTATTAATGAATAGAAGCCACTCAATACTAGACCTACTGCATGCTCCATGCTGTTACTTCAGAGAACCTGATGTATTAAAGTGTTAGTACCAAAACTTTCTAAGAGCCCCTCTGTCAGATTTAAACCTACCTAAGAGGTTTGAATCTGGTTAGTGATCCATCATGATGTATAGACAGAGAAAATCATGCAGATTCCTGGAGCAATTTCACCTTTTTTACATAAGAGCTCTCTGGAACCTGGCAGCAGCTAAATACATAAAACTGAGATGATGGTAAAGCAAGTGAAATTTACAACTTTTCATTTCAGCGCTTAGATAGCATTAGCAGTTACATTTTCACTTGTTGCCTGGAAATGCTCTTTAAAGTTGTGTTTTCATGTAATCACAACCCTTTGAACTTTCCCCTTTACTAGAATGCAAATGAGTTAGTGTTTGCATTTGTCTGTAGTTTTGCTGCAGTTGGTGTAACTTCTATCATATCTAGAGAAAATATTAATTCCTACTGTGCTCAAAAGTTATGCTTAAATATTTACTGCTCATGTACGATAAAAGAAAATACACAATCAGAATTTTAAAGCATAATCATATATAATTATTTTATTTATAACAACATTCTGAGAAGTAAAGATACCATGTGTAGCATACAACCAATTACCCTTTACATCCCATGCATTCTACATAATGCTGAAATCCCTGCACATATTCTGTTATTAACACATATATCTGTTATGGTATCAATCTCCCACTGTAAAATTGTAATATATCTTTCTGTTTATGTCACAGCAGTGTTCACACTGTACAAGCACTACAGAAAAGCAGCACATACTAAGCATTGGCAACATCCCTGAGCCTTTAATAAATAAAGGGATTTGCAAACAGTCCTTTTATTCCCAAAAGGTAAAAAATCTACAATACTGTAATACAGAACAATAAAGAAAATGTGTGCTAGCATACACAAAGGACAGAAATGGTTTCAAAGTGCTGCACTGGATAGTATACTAAAGTATACTATTGCTTTATTAGAACAGAAAACATTCACGTATCATAATTTGCAAACAAATATAAAAATATTCATATTGTTTGTTCAGCTGTGCATCTCTGGAGCTTACATTGTACATAGCTTTATACATTAGGCTGGTGTACAAGCATTTGTAAAACATTTCTTACATGGGTCACTCTAACCCCGGGCTTTTGTGGACAATTTTAACCCTTTGCATATTTTTTTCTCCCTGGTCTGTCCCTGGCATGTGCTTGGTAGACATGGAGATAGGGTGTGTGACCTGTTGGACTTTGCTTACTGTAAGCCAGCACATCACAGATACCACCTGCCTGTATCTTAATGGCTGAGGTGAGCGAAGCTACAATGCATGGCTGCTAAGGTCACTCGATGACACAGGCTGGCTAACTTCAAATTGGCACTTATGCTGCATCAAGTATTTGCTTTAGTTTGTCCTATGCCACTCAATATTTGTTCAGTTGCAGCCTGCTAAAGGGGTTGTATCTACACTTATCCTTCAAATGAATCATAGGACATCAGTACTTCCAATATTGTAAATATAGTATATTTAATTATACTTCATGCTTCCATTATTGTAAATCTAGTATATTTAATTATACTTCATGCGTCCATTATTGTAAATCTAGTGTAGTTAATTATACTTGAACCTGGACATATGAAAGTATATACCTTTGAGTTATCAGAAGAGGTATTAACAAGTATGGTTTATGCACGGGATCTGTTGTAAGATGTAGGGGACAATATATAGTTGTCCTAGTAGTAGTAGTCCTAGTTGTATCCTCTATCCAGCTTCTTGATCATTTGTTACTCTGGCAAGATAAGCATCTATAGGTTGTGGGAGTTGACTGTATCAAATATCTATCAGCAGATTAGATCTAAACCACCAATAAAAATAATGACTACTTAGTCATTTTCTTTTAGGTCAGTATGGATATTTAATAATCAATGTATGTTAGGCTATGTGCCAGATGCGTACAATGTCTGCCAGCAGGCATGTCTATGCAAACATTGTTCCTGTCCTGGCCGATTGATGATGCTATACTGAGAGAAAACTGGGTGGGGTTCTTTTACTCAACGCATTGTCACAAGATTGCATCACAATCCCGTATCATGCTACCATGCTGTGCCTGTGTTTTGGTTCTCCTTGTATGCTGACTATTACTGCCTTTCAGTTGTCAGGGATCTGAATGGTGCAAACAGACCTTTACAGAAGTTGTTAAAACTGCTGGAACTCTGATAATTGTGCTATATATATTTTCCATCTTCACCTCTGTGGAACCATGGGTTTTTTTTCAATCACACTGTGATTTTTGTTTTATCTTCTATTGTTCTATTTTTTTAATGGTGGCATTAGAATAGACATTGGTTGTTGCCAAGTAGAAAATACATGGGAGAACGCAACTTAACTAGACCTGCATCACAAAGATATCATTAATGCCTGTGGACGATAACTGTCACTGCGTGAATTTTATAAACCTAAAATAACAGCTTTGTGGGGAGGAGAGGTTATGGTTTGTGGCAGAAAGATACGCCTAGCAACCAGCTCATCAAAGAATATCTGTCGCTGCTTAGGAGGTTTACCTTGCCTAGCAAAACCCTCCATCATTGCTGGACAACAAGCTCTGATTAGAGATGTGAGCAAACTGCTTGTTATCAGTTTACAGTATCCCTCTGGAAGAGATGTAAATATCGCCTATTGAAGCATTGCGTTTCACAAAGATATTGTTTAGTGGAACCTGTGGGACAGTTCATGAAAAATTTATTCTGAGAGTGTGTTCGCTGAACGTTTGAGGATGCAGTAGGGTGCAAGTTTAACAAGAAATTACAGGCAGCAAGTAAAATCAGTAAACTTGTAACGGTATCCAGCAAACACTGCAGCTTTGTTAAAATCTAAATGTTTACTGTATTTATATATTATGGTCCCTATTTTGAAGGTTCTATTGCTGGGAAAACAAGTTTCCCAGCCATAATGTGTTGTAGACAACCTTCAGAACTGTCTCCAACAGCCAATAAAAGAGCTTTCCCTGCACTGAGCTGGTCTTACTGCAGATGAAGGACCTTGATTGGCTGTGGCACTGTGCACATCCCAGGACTGTCTCTCTCTTCTCTTTCCCCTGCAAACTTGCTCTGTGAGCAGGAATCATTGGCACCAGTGCCCCAGAGGATAGGGGGTTGCCTTAGAAATTCCACTTGCCCTCCTGCCAGGAAGAAGAGAACCAGAGAAGGTATACAGTCAAGCAGCATGTTGAAGAAAAACCAGCAAGCTCCAAAGAGTGCTGAGGGTTAACTCAACAACTATTGCATTTACAGTGCCATATCGCTAACAATTATCAACCACCTTGCTTTCATGACTTCCTCTCCAGCAACTCTGTGTGCACTGAATAGACTTAGATGTCTGGGGGCATTTGTGCTGGAGGGGATTTTATCATTGGGGTAGGGGGTGAGATTTTTGTTTTGGAGGGACTCCATGTATTACACACTCCAGACCCTTGAGCCATGTATGCCATGCACTATGTACTCCTGACCCCTGCACTTTGTGCATCACGGACTCCCAACCCTTGCACTCCTGACTCCAGCACTCTATACATTATGCACTCCTGACGTCTGCACTCTGCCTGTTATGTACTCTTGACCCCTGTATTCTGTGCGATATGCACCCCTGACCCCTGCATTCTGTGCAATATGCACCCCTGACCTCTGCACTCTACGTGGTATTCACTCCTGACTTCTGCACTCTGTGCATTAGGCACTCTTAAACTATGTGCTCCTGACTTCTGCACTCTGTGCATTAGGTACTCTTGAACTCTGCACTCTGTGCATTCTCCATTCCTGATCCTTTCACCCTGTGCATTAGATGATCCTGACCCCTATACTCTGAGAATGATGCACATTTGACCCAGAGCAGAGGAGGCATTAACCATTCCGCTTTTGAGCCATCCCACTCTTAGCAGAATTTGGCCACACCCTTCAATTGCAACAGCACTCTCAGCATTGTTTCTTTTCTCAGAGTGCCCAAGTGAGCGTGTGATTTTGTGTGTGGTTATAAGTAGGCGTAACTGGTAAGGGGCCCCCACATTTGATTTTGAAACTCTAGTAGCCTTGTTAAATGGTTGTGGACAACACATCTACTAGAGTTGCAGCAGGGATTAACCCAGGAAATGCACCATAGTTTATAACCAAGTCCTAAGGGTTGCAGCATGTATATAGGGTCTTCAGGATGGTGTGATCATGCACCCTCAGGGGAAGGGGGTGTCCATGACAGCTTGTGCTCAGAAGAAGTGAAAGAAAGCAGTCAGCAGCATTTAGCCTAAAAAAGAGAAGCACCATCTAAAATGTTAGAGAGCACTTTCTGTGGGGGACATGTTAGATTGCAGGAAAACTGTTTTTATTTTTAAATACTGCTGGCCTTTATGTGTTGAACGTTATATAAAAACAGAGTTCTATTAAGGCTTTATTTGCAGCTTTATTTGCAGCTTTCATTGGAGTGTACATTTAACAGAAACGTGTGTTAAGGGCTGCTATTGCCAGTGTACTAGAGTCCCCTATGCTCTAAACTGTGCATCATCTATAGGAAATCGTTTTCCATATACTGAGCGGCACTCATCTTCCATAAGGTGCCTATTACTTCTATGGATGTGCACATGTGTTTTATTTTGGAGAATGGTTTCCTAATATCAGGCTACACTGACAACACACCAAATTCTGATTTTATTGCTTGCTGCTGTTCTGTAGATATTAAAAATGGATAAGAAGCAGGCTGAAGCATTGATATATTTTGTACTGTGAGAGCAATCTAAGCGCATTCATGGAGAAAGTGGAGGCCTGCTTCTGATCCTGTGCTGTACAAATTGTCTGCTATGCTCAGTACGCATGGACAACGCGGCAGTGGGTTAGTACCACAGAGCACACTAGTCTGCATTACTTCCCCTCAGGTTTATGTAAGCTGTATCCCCTGAGTCTGTTTCAAAATAGTATGTTCACTTAGCTGGAGAACGTACAGTAGCTTTATTTCTATGAAAATCACATATTACAGGAAAAAGTAATGAAAATATGAATTCTAAGTAATTAAGTTCATGTCACATAACATAAAGTAGTGTTTTGCTGAAATCAAATGTGTCCTGTAAACTTGGATGCCACAGAATATTACTCCTTAAACCTCTGATAACTTCCTTCCACAAATAATTTATGCTTTCCTCTTCAAAGATGCAATCTGTAACTGAAATTTGTTCAAGCATCTCTGCCTAATAAAATCAGATTAGCAGCGATGGCTAAGGCAACTATCCATAATATATTTTCAGTAAAAAAACATCAGCTCAGCCTATGTGCTTGTCATCTTGAGTAATATTAATGGATTGCCCCCCTCTCCACTCCTTTCGAAGTACGATTTAATCAATGTATGCATTAATGGATTCATTATTTTTTTTATATAATTGACAGGCTCTGATTTAGCTGTCATTACAGTTTTCACTTCTACAGTATAAAAGTGTTAATTAATGGCCAGCGTCATAAACCAAAATTTGTTGTCCATTGCATTCAATTATAAATGCTATAGCTATAGAATATTAGGAAAATTGTAAATATCTGTATATCCTGGTTACTTGAAGCAGATGTTTTGACAATGTCACTATTTGTTATTTTTTACCCAAACTTGAAATACTATTTGCGTTGAATATCAGTAAGCTGAACATTCCTACCTGATTCCTATATACGTGGTAGACTATGCTTCATAACATAAAACTTTCAGGCTGAGTTATACTGTATTATTGGAGCATTGTATCTTGGAGCATAAACACATTGAAGGGAATTTATCAAAACTGGAGCAGACAAAATCTGGAGCAGCTATGCATGGCAACTAATCAGTCTCTCTCTTACATTTTCAAAACTTAACTGAATAAACTAAAGAGAGAAGCTGATTGGTTGCTATGCACAGCTGCTCCAGATTTTGTCTGCTCCAGGTTGATACATTCCCTCCATTATGAATACAGTATAAATATGTTCTATGAAATAACAAGTAGCAAGATTAGGTCCTAAGGTTTAAAATATTAACTTGTAAATAGAGCCATGTAGTCTGCAGTGAAGAGACTTTTCTGCAATAGCTTGTGTCTCTACCTTGAACAGAAAGGCAAGAAAATCACTTATTTGGGACAAAGACAACATTTAAAACTTGAAAGGAATAGCTGGGAGAGAGGGCAATGTAGTCATGATGGGTGACTTCAATTACCCAGACATCAATTGGGCCAATGGAACCTCAGGTTCGGCGAAGGTGGGCCGATTTCTGAACATGTTGCAAGACAATTTCATGGACCAGATGGTGGAGGATTCCGACCAGAAAAAATGCCATCCTAGATCTAATTGTCAATAATAATGCAGAGTTAATCGTGGATATTGTAATTGGGGAGTCACTGGGTAATAGTGATCACAATGTGATTACTTTTAATATTGAATACAGAAAAGGGAAGTTGGCTGGACGGACTAGAACCCTAAATTTCAGAAGGGCCAACTTTGATAAGCTGCGCAACCTAGTGGGGGAAATAAAATGGGAAAACGCATTTCACAACCTAAACACAGACCAGATGTGGGATTGTTTTAAAAACACACTACATACTGCTACTTCAAAGTGTATACCTTTAGGGAGCAAAAGCAAAAGATCAAAGACTAAACCTATATGGCTTAATAAAACTGTAAAACAACACGTCAAGGACAAGAGAGCGGCATTTATAAAATATAAGACGGAGGGGGCGGCATTGGCGTACCTTAAGTACAAAGAATGTAACAGAAAATGCAAATTAGTAACCCGGGCAGCTAAAATTGAGTGCGAAAAGCATATCGCAGCAGATAGTAAAAAGAATCCCAAAAAATTCTACCAATATATTAACAGTAAAAAGGTGAGAAAGGAGCAGATAGGCCCAATAAAGGAAGAAAGCGGGAAGCTAGTCATAAATGACAAGGAGAGGGCAGAGGCGCTGAACACATTTTTCTCCTCAGTATACACTGAGGAAACCAGGATACAACAAAGACTTAAAATGCTCAATGCAAATAAAGCAGTGGGTCCGGATAACCTTAACGAACTAAGCCAGGTTATAACTAGACCATTAATCCTCATTTTTAAGGACTCCTTAATGACTGGTAGGATCCCCAGTGATTGGCGGAGGGCTACGGTAGTCCCACTAAGAGTGTGGAATTGTTCAAGAAACTTTTGGACGATTTCCTAAGGGACCGTAATATACAGGGGTACAAGTACTCCTAAGAATGAGATCCTATAGGTTGGACTTGATGGACTAATGTCTTTATTCAACCTCAAATACTATGTAACTATGTAAAAGAAATGCTATGCTCTATGATTTGGGTAGACTGCTTTTTTAAAAAGACAAAAAGTTTTCTTTAGCTCTTGGCGCTAATGGCTGCCAGCTGAACAATCCACTTGCTAGCCCCCTTCCTCAGAGAGAACTGAGGAAGGGGGCTTGCCCCTGAAATGCGTCAATCTTGGCTGACGATTTTACGCACAGAGGTGGCGCTCTGTTCCCTTTTTGTTTTGCTTTAAAAAAAAAAAAATGAAAAGGTCCCTGCAGTCCTCCTCGTAAAATGAATGAAATATATACTAACCTTAGATTTGTACAGTGGCACAGCCAGGATCCTCTTAAAAGATGACTGTGGTTAGGGGAGGCATGGAGAGGAACATTCAGGCACTGGAGGGTGCCTGGATTCATTTCTATGACTGCTTTAGGAGAAAATACAGTAATGGAAAGGTATGCTTTGACGATCAATTTCAATTTTAAATAATTCAGATCAGAGCCACATTCTACTGCGTATTACATGGGATTTTATTTGAGATGATTCTTGGTCTTGCAACTATCATCTCTGAAAACTGTAAAAAGTGATAACACACTGGTTTGGCTTGGCAAAAAAACAAAACAAAACAAGAATTTGCAGGGAAATTATGACCATAAGTAATTTGTAAAAAGATATTGGACCTAATGTTCTTCTACAGGACCACCTGTATTGCACTTGTACCATGTACTTTTGGTATCGCAGCCCAAATAATTATTTAGACAGTCACCCAAGTATGCAACTGTGATTTTTTAAATTCTATTTTTATATTCTATTCTATCATTGTTTTATGTTGCACTGAATACCACATCTATTTGGAGCAATGTAGATTTCTCACAAACACTTATCTGTAGCAATTTGTCTTCTTGGAAAAATAAAGGTACATTTGCATGATCTAAACAATGGGAACAGCTCTTTGACTGTTCTCAATATTCGTATAAACCAAGAAAAATGTTCTAAGATGTTTACTTGGCAAACGGACTTGGGAATTTGTATTCTGCAATGGTAGACAATATGGGAAGTGCTAACATCTCTGGAATCATACTAGTTTGGAAAATGCATGCAATATTTATGTAATATTTATTAGTCCTGACCATAATATGTAATGAAAATATGTGTGAAATCACAATGCAGTACCTTTAAGGAAACCCAATGAAATGGGAAAGCATGAAAACAAAATGGTTCCCAGTATCCTTTTTGCCACACTGTTGACTATTTGCAATTTTCAAAGAAAAATATTCTATGCATGTTTAAATCAATGTAACTACACCCTTATAAATAAACAGCTGTACAGTGTTTCAAATAATAGACACACCTCATTCCCAGTGTAATGTCACTCAACACAAAATAGAAGGAGGCTCCAAAAACACCCTTTTACTTTAGAATATTATTTAATGGAGAGTCTTTTTTAATATAAGGGCCTCATGCTTGACATTATGCAAATTGTAAATTTCTTCTATCTAAAACTTCTTTTATTTTCCCTTCTCTTAGTGAGAATATTACTTTTCCCAGGTGATTTAGTGAGAAAGTGTGGTCATATTATTTTTACTTGTTATTTTATGTTTATATTTAACTATGCCTATGCCGAATTATAAAGATATTTTGTATGCAATTCAATTCTTACTGTTAGTAAAGTGCAATGTTGCAAAAAGCAAAACAAAGTGATATTGAGAAAATGAAACAAACTCAGCAGTTAGTCATTGTTCCCCCTGAATTTAAATGTAAACATTTCCATTGTGTAGTGTTTCTTTAACACTTACTAATAAAAAAATACTGGGAAAAGCCGGCCGGCTATTGCACAGGCAGGCAGATGCAATTTATACTTGCTGAAAAAATTGTTGCCAAGAAAATGTATTTGAATATATGTAGGGAAATTCATGCTGGAAAGTGCTGTAATACAAAATGTAAATTATGTATATTTAATCTTGCAGACCTTTAATAAAACTCTTCTAGCTGCTTTGAAATTTGCAATAATACATGAAAACATATTTTCTGAGACTATTTCATTACTTTGATGAAACTAATATGTGTCCTCATATGCTCTGCCTAGTCACTTGTCACTCTCCCAAGAAACAGTATCATGTCAGAGGAGTAATACAAGCTCCAGGGGACTGCTGAGTTGTTTTATAGAGCGTTATGTGGTTTATTGGACCAGCATTAGAATACATAAACCATGCTCTCTGCAGGAGATATAGAAACAGGGGCATGGCTGACCGCCATTTGGCCCTATCTAGGCTACCCAGTTGTCTGATGTTTTGTATGAATGTGGTACCACTTTCAAATGCCCACGCTACATTGCAGGAAAAATGATAGATACGGCAAATCCTGGCTATAATTTTCTGGAGCAAGCTATAATTTGTTTTCTTGTACAGGAGGCATAATGAGAAATTAATCAGAATATTTTATGTGCCTTAAAAACGTAGCATGGAATATGCATAATCTAGAAATATACTACAAACAACAATGTGTAAATTAAAGGACAATTCCAGGAAGAAATTTAATAATACCCTTTTAATTTATGTATACATTCCATCAGAGTCACATCATCATTTTCAACTTAGCTAGTAATTTTACTTCAAATCTGCCTATGAGTTAGTTTACACTAGTCAAAAACAGACTTGTTTTAGAAATGAATGCTGTGTAAAGTGAATGGAGTTGGGAAAGGAGCTGGTACACAGGATGGCTTACAGTGGGCAACACCAATAGGATGATACTGACTTGTAGTCCAAAATGTAGGCACAAGACATGGCAGTGTCACAGTTGGCATGGTTGCTGATTCTGGGAACTGCTATCACCCTGCTGATGCAGCCATATTGCTTAGCATGGGTCTCAGGAGCACATAGGTTATTTTATAAATCATCGACAGCTAAAACAGTTCCCATATGTGTAGTTCAACTGTACTTTTAAATGTTTGGATTGAGTTGGATTTTAAAGGTCAATAAACCTAACTTAAATTTACTTGATTTATATGTAATATCAATTTAAACAAGTATATCATAATTTAATTTACGAAGGCTATATATGAAAAGTGCTGTAATTGTGGCCTTTACAGGGAAAGTGATGATTACAGGCTATTTAGTTTCTGTAATGAAATGTGAATATTCTATTATTCAGAATATTCAGTGTGAGTGATTAAAACATAAATGATACATAAGGTAGCATCTGTTAGTTCTCCTTAGGTCTGAAATAGTTGCTATCAAAGTACAGTAGTATACATGTAGCCTCATTACAATCTTTGCCAAAATGTTACTACAGCCCTAAATGTAACCCCTAACCCAAAACTTAATGTTAATTCATAATCCTAACCCATAACTTTTATAATGTAAACCTTAATCCTAACATCTAATACTATCTTGTAACATTTATGCTAACCTCCAACCCTATTACTTATTTTTACATTTTACCCAATAATCCTTAATTTTAACCTTTAAATGACCCATTAGCCAGGCTATGGACAATAAATGTATGAATGTAGGCCCCAAAAGACCACCAAGGCTCCGGTTCTAAAATACTGTTCAACAACCACCAGAGCACCCAGCAAGGGATTTTGTTTAATATATCTTCATTAATTTTCAACTGTATAAATAATCACAAATCATATACATAACATACAAAAAAAATCATGATTGATAAATACATATGCTCATTTTATGCCCGTTCTATTGTCTTAATTTAATAACTAATATTTAGAACATATCTAGGAACCAGCAAAAATGAACTTGAGTATTATATAATTTCCTCATTATCATTTCCATTCCACTCACACATTCA
>NW_017307001.1:502452-538183 GCF_000935625.1 Nanorana parkeri
ATTCTCCGGACCTGGTGGCAAATTCCTGGGCCGCATTATTTCCAATATTCCTACCATCACTTAGCCTTCGCTATACCAAGTCCTGCATTTCCACTGAGATTAAGAACTCTATCCAAGGGATCCACACATCGAGAAATTCCTTACTGCGCTCCTGTGGCCCTAATGTAAGCTCTTCCATTCTCATGATAGTATTAAGCTCACATATCCACTCTCGGATCTGGAGTATTACTGTGGTTTTCCAGTATCGAAGTATCAATGCCCTTGCTGCATGTAATACTGATCTAAAAAGGCATTTTCTGACTCTCTTTGATGGACCCGGTAAGATTGATAACAGTGCCACTTCCGGAGTCTTTGGCCACTTTACTCTGTGTAAGCCGCTCACCTATCTTAAATACCGGTTCCCAAAAGGGCCTAATCGGTTCACACAGCCACCATATATGCAGCATAGTCTCTTCATCATCCCCACATCTCCAACATTGTTTAGGGATATCCTGCCATATTCTATGTAATGTTACAGGGCACCTATACCATATGGTTACAATTTGTACATTTCGTTCTTGGATTTTTCTTGAGGTAATCGATTTAAAGGTCAGATCGAAAAGCTCTATTTCAATCATCTACAGATATAGTATATCCAGTTTTAACTGAAAATCTGACAACCAACATTCTTGAGATTGGTTGGTTACCTGGATCCACCAATGACATCAAAGGAAATATTTAATTATTCATAAGTGCTTCTATAATTGGTGTTGGTTTTTGTATATGCCACT
Source organism: Nanorana parkeri (assembly GCF_000935625.1). Lineage (NCBI taxonomy): Eukaryota > Metazoa > Chordata > Amphibia > Anura > Dicroglossidae > Nanorana > Nanorana parkeri. The sequence continues at coordinate 503,223 of NW_017307001.1, forward strand.
TCAAAAAACTTCTTTGAGTCATTCCCGGAGTAAATTCTGGATTATTCAAAATGGGTGTGAAGGGTCCCAGGTAAGATGATTTCCCATACCGCTCAATCGCACTATCCCAAATCCTTAACAGATCTCTAACAAAAGGTAGTAGTCTGTGTGTGCAGTCACTTACTTGGTTTAACCCATGGCATAGCAAAAAGTGGAAGCGGAATAGCAACTTGTTCAATCTCTACCAATAGTTTAGTATCTGCATAATGCATCCAGTCCATTAAACATCTTAAAACTGCCGCTGTATGATATAATTCTAGATGTGGAAGACCTGCTCCCCCCATTTTTGGCCTTTGCTCTGGCCCTCGGTTACATTTTGAGTGGTAACAGCTTACAGAAGGTAGAAACAAAGTGTGGCACATAATTGGCAGGCAAGCTCATGGTCAAAAGACAAAAGATCAGGGCAAGTGGATCACAAGATTCGTTGTGAAACAGGCAAAGGTTGCAAATGGATATCACAACTGGGACAGAGGTAATAGGTACAGGAGCCTTGGAACAGATACTCAGAGAGGTCTTTACTCAAGTAACTCCCAAGTGCACTATGCAGGTTAGAATTGCTTTGTTGAAAATGACCTCAGAAGATGTGTCCTCTTGTCTTTTATATTTGCCTGGAGTTCAGCTTTAATTTTGTGTGATTGTGATCTGCAGCAGAAACTGACTTCTCAATCCTAATTTCAGCAGTTTGTTGACAAGAGCATAAAGGGAGTTTGGAGAAGGGACAAAATGAAACTTTCAGTCAAACTGCATTTTGGATAGCAGATAGCCATGATCCTGAATTCACAAGAGTAAAATCATGCTACAGGCAAAAGTCTTTATCTGCCAAAAGAGCTTAACTACTATGTGAGGCCTTATTCTTTTCTTCCAAATGGCACATTCAAAACAAAAATGCAAGCAATGATGTTGTGTTTCACTTTATTTACTTCCTTTTTTTTTAACTGTGAATCTTTATGGAAAGATATAAGGCAAATCCAATGTGCAGGTATACAAATCAATACATAGACATAAGGTACTGAGAGGAACAAGAGGAGATAACTCATTAAGATACTGTCCAAAAAGTACTATCCTGAGCATAAGACAATGCATTGTCATGTGGAGGTTCCTGACAGAGTTACATACACATGAATACAGTAACCTGCAGAAGAATATTACATAGTTACATAGTTACATAGTATTTGAGGTTGAATAAAGACATTAGTCCATCAAGTCCAACCTATTAGGATCTCATTCTAGGAGTACCTGTACAATTTATATAAGATTAATTATTTAACTGTAGCTTTATTATCTAGGGTTTGGTGGATCACGAGTGGCCTGTTCAATAACTTGTTTGTTAAATTAAATAATTTAAATTAGATTAAGATAAATAAATTATACTGAGTTATACTACCAACCTCTGTATAATTATACTGCCGCCCTGGCATATTAACCTGCTGAATTAAATGTTTCTCTTTTTTTTAATGAGAACCACAATACTTGGAATGGGAAGTGAGCAGGGTGGGGAGGAAAGAGGGATGAAACAAAGAGAAGAAATGTAGAAATCTCACTCTGAGCAATACATCTCATGTCAATATGTTACATCTGGGAACAGTGTCATGTACCTTGGAGTAACCACCTTACAAACTAGAAAAAACATTGGCTACACCCACACTGCAAGGGTTGAGTGCTTGTATTATTATTATAGGGGCAAAAATAAAAAAATATATACTCATCTGAACCTCGCAGCGATCTGGCTGCTAGACCGGTCCCTCCAGCCACTCTCCCACTCCAGCAATCTAAGGTCCCTGAGTCATCACATCCTATACGGTGTATAGGACGTGAGGACACCAATGGACAGCCAAGAGAGGCTGCAGGGACCAGTCTAACAGCCAGATGGCTCCAAGGTTCAGGTGTAACAAAAATGAGTACTTAACCCTTGCAGTGCAGGGTAGCCCCACTGCAAGGTTAAAAATAATTCTGCCCTTTAAGCCTGAATAGTGCAATGGTAGTCTGAGAGCCATCAAGACCAGTTAGAGTGGAATTTATGCAAACCAAAGTTTGCCTTTGCAGAAGAAATCTCCATGTGAAGGTGGGTGTTAAGTGTAGAAATCAAAAGTTAACAAGGGAGATTCAGCATTTTTCATACCAGAGCAATGGATAGTTTTGTCGCTATAAGAACACATGTTAAGAATGTTCGAGCTCTGTGCGACTAGTTACTGGTAATGCCTTGCCTATAGTTTTTCCATTACAAGGATAACAGCATGATTGATTAGCAGTGGAACTTTGCTTTTTATTTTGTCACTTTGCTCCTTTAATTTCTCAATTTCATATAGGTTATTTTAATTTTTTATCTCTACCAAATGTAGGCAAATTATTATTATAACAATTTCGTGCTGAAGTTGCTAGAGGGCCAGACCATTATAAATAGGGAAGCAGGTTGTTTACCACGACAGTAGAAGTGATTTTTTCGGGTAAACAATGCGATTTAACAGCCTTTGAACGTGGGATGATTGTTGGCGCTCGGAGCCATGGAGCGAGTATCAGCAAAACAGCAGAATTCATTAAATGTTCAAGAGCAGCTGTTATTTAAGTGTTTAAAGACTGGACTGTCAGCCGAAAATCTGGGTGTGAACGTGCGAATTGTGGCCGTCAGCGACTAGTCAATGTTAAGGTAGAACAGAGAGTGGCAAGACTGGTACAAGGCAACAGAAGGGCAACAGTGCAGTGTCAGATTCCTCGCATCACCTTTCAACATCTCGTGGAGTCACAAGGCGGACCAATTAAGTCATCTTGCGGAGTCACTCGTGGCCCAACGAAGTACTGATGGGGTGGTCATAATAATCTGGCCACTCAGTTTATGTACATAATGTTGCCAAAAGTGTTGGGACACCTACCTTTACACGCACATGAACTTTAATGAAATCCCAGTCTTAGTCCGTAGGGTTCAATATTGAGTTGGCCCACCCTTTGCTGCTATAACAGCTTCAACTCTTCTGGGACCAAGGTTTAGGAGTGAGTCTATGGGAATGTTTGACCATTCTTCCAGAAGCGCATTTGGAAGAATGGTCAAACATTGGTCAAACTGATGTTGGATGAGAAGGCCTGACTCGCAGTCTCCACTCTAATTCATCCCGGAGGTGTTCTATCGGGTTGAGGTCAGGACTCTGTGCAGGCCAGTCAAGTTCCTCAACCCCAAACCCGCTCATCGATGTCTTTATTGACCTTGCTTTGTGCACTGGTGAGCAGTCATGTTGGAACATGAAGGGGCCATCCCCAAACTGTTCCCACAAAGTTGGGAGCATGAAATTGTCCAAAATGTCTTGGTATGCTGATGCCTTAAGAGTTCCCTTCACTGGAACTAAGGGGCCAAGCCCAACCCCTGACCATACTCCCCCCTCCACCAAACTCTACACTCAGCAAAATGCAGTTAGGCAAGTACCATTCTCCTGGCAACCGCCAAACCCAGACATGTCCATCGGATTGCCACACAGAGAAGCGTGATTCGTCACTCCAGAGAACACGTCTCCACTTCTCTAGAGTCCTGTGGCGGCGTGCTTTACACCACGGCATCCGGCGCTTTGCATTGCACTTGGTGATGTAAGGCCTGGATGCAGCTGCTCAGCCATGGAAACCTATTCCATAAAGCTCTCTATGCACTGTTGTTGTGCCAATCTTAAGGCCACATGAAGTTTGGAGGTCTGTAGCTATTGACTCTGCAGACAGTTGGCGACTTCTGCGCACTGTGTGCTTCAGCATGTGCTGAACCCGCTCTGTTATTTTACGTGGTCTACCACTTCAGTTGCTGTTCCCAGTTGCATCCACTTTGTTCTAATACCACTAACAGGTTACCGTGGAATATTTAGTAGCAAGGGTATTTCACGGATGGACTTATTGCACATGTGGCAACCTAACACGGTCCTACGCTTGAATCCCCTGAGCTCCTGAGAGCGACCCATTCTTTCAGCCGCCTCGCTTCCTCTACCGCTGGTACCACTGATTCTCTCCTGCGCCTCTTCAAGTTCCCCCTTATGCCACCACCGACCCAGGGAATGGTCACAACTAGATCTTTATTTCGGGGTAGTTCTTATATTTTAGCAATTCCCAAAAATGGTACTAGGTCTTAATTTTGGCGTAGGTCTTATTTTCGGGGAAACAGGGTATATAGAGTAAATATATTTTATATATTTTTTTTTTCATTAGGAATATTTTATATTTGCCTCTTGCAGATGAACTTTGAAGGATCATTTTGCACATGTCAGGCTAAAAATATGTTTGAACAATAGAAACACAGATCCCAGTGTAACAAATGTCTAAAAAATTAGGATATAAACAGCCGTCTGTAAAGTCATAAACTTTTAAACAAAAAGGATAAAATAATACTGACCGTTACTATTATAGCTTGGCTTTAAAACATGCACCGCTGTAAATATATACACATTAAATATTTGTAACTAGATAAGCAAGAGTTACTGTTAGTCATGTCTTGTGAGAATCTATTAACCAGAGTCCCAATCGCCAGGCAACAGGATTAATGGGGATTCTGCCAGCATAAACAGTGTGTGCAAAACAAACACCCCATGTGTTATAATAATCCAGTACATTTTATTAGATGCAAACAACGTAACAGTCATTGGGGTTGTCAGAATATTAATAATAAAAAGAAGACCCTGCATTTTTTTTCAAAGGAAAAAATACATACAGTATGTGTTAACCAGAATTAATTCACAGGTAGAAATCACGGGCAAAAAAACTGTCAAAGTGAAACCTTTTAATTGCTAATTAACTTTATTGAAATGCAAGTTTTTGGAGCACAAGGTTCTTTTTCAAGCTATGCGACTGATGAAGGTAGAAGTAGTGGAATGAAAAAATATATGTTCTAAAATCAAACTGCTGCAAATAGAAACAAGGTAAATAAGCAGCTACTGATGCAACACAAATAGGATGAATCAAATGTGGACAAAAATCTGAAGTAATAGATGGTCATTAGCAATAGATGTGAAAAGACAAAATGTCTGCCCAAAGTAATTAGTACACATACACGTGAAACTCGAATAATTAGAATATCGTGCAAAAGTAATTGCAGTAAGTGCTGCAAAAGGGGCCCAAACCAAGTACTGAGTACATATGCATGCTTGTACTTTTCAGAGGTCCGATATTGTTCTATGTACAATCCTTGTTTTATTGATTGCATGTAATAATCTACTTTTTTTGAGGTTGTGGATTTGGGGTTCTTGGGGTTTTCATGAGCTGTAAGCCATAATCATCACAATTATGAAAAATCACGGCTTGAATTATCTTGCTTTGCATGTAATGAGTCTATCTCATATATTAGTTTCACCTTTTAAGTTGCATTAGTGAAATAAATGAACTTTGCACCATATTCTAATTATTCGAGTTTCACCTGTATTAGTTAACACTCCAGTTAGTTTACGTATTAGTTTACACTGAAAAGCAATACGCTTAATTTATTCTGCCAATAAAGAGTTGATATTCTCAAGTGTTCATTCTAAAGTGCAGTGCTGTACTAATCAATCAAAATTCACTCTGCTGAAGTTAGACGAGTCATGATGGATTCCAATTAGCTGCATGTTAAAGCAGTATTAAACTCTCAAATAGTTTTTTTAGATCAAAAATATACATTACCCAGCAAAGTATTCCTTTATGGTTTTGCCCAAGCACTTTCAGTTATCATGTTTCTATACAGCTGGCTCCAACTCTCTTAGCTTCCTTGAACTTCCTGTCCAGTACAAGATCACAAAGGAGAGCACAGTCTCCAGCAGCTGTCCATCTACTAGTTTGGTGTTGGGAGAAGGAAGGAGGAGTGGGAAGCATAGAGAGTGAGTGCCTTGCCCTGTTCTACCTGTGTGTTTTTGGAGACACACAGCTTAAAGTACACACAAGGGTGGCTCCATAGGACTCTGCAAGGGAAAGGGGCCACCTCAAAACAGGTTAGGCGTAAGTTGTCTGCTGCTGGCAGTTTTTGTGCCTTTTGAACTAAAGTGACATTAATGGATAGACCCCGCTGCGGTTGCCAGCTTTCATATGTTTATGGTCTTAAGGCATAGGCAAAAGCTTCACCGGGCACCATGGTTCCAGTTGCAGAAAATGACATGTGAGGGTTAAGCCGCTCTGTGTTTCTCGATTATCACCCCAAAACAGGAGATCAGGGACAGTGCTCAGGAGACCAGCTAAGTGTGCAGGAAGCTAAAACTTTAAACATTAAGGAGCAGCATCCACTATATGCGATTTAATCAGCATTTGAAATAGTTTAAGAACTTTTTGTAACTTTAATATCACTTTAACGCTCCAGAATAAGAGCTCTTTACTGATAAACACCAATAGAAACATAGGCAGACTATTGAGGTTGGGTATGGACCTCCTTTGTAACATTATTTTTTTCCAGTCATGACATTAGGTCATATTCATATCAGAGGGCCACTGGCATCAGGATTACAAGATATAAAACTCTGTCATTGGATGCTTTGGATACTTGGTGTTAATTTTATGAACACTGATTCCATAAGGACATGAGCACAATGTGGTGCATTCAGTAAGGTAAAAAGAACCATAAAATGCTGCAACCCAAAGCAACCAATTAGATTACATATGAGTTCTGAAATTAGATTGGCCAGCATAGTTTAGTGCCATTTGCATGGCACTACTAAATCAACCAAGTTGTTCAAAAGCTACAGTACCAATTTAGGTATATGTTACTGTATTGGTATTTTGTTGCATTTTACTTCCAAGCTCAGCCTATGAAAGTAAATCTTTGATTTTGGCACAAAGAAAGGACAGACACTTTAAGATACTCTGGCAATGCACAATTTTAATTTATATCACTGCCGTTTCATTTCCAGTCAGGGTCCTGAATATGACATACATCTTAGACTTATCAATGATCTTTTATATAGTGCAGTTCTCTCTTTACAAAGGAGTTATAGGATAAAGGGTTGGGATTTCAGAAGGCAGACATAACTCCTGCAAAGCAGATAACCTTCAGCTAGAGGAGCACATATTGTGATCTTTATAGGCTGTGCTGCATACAGTCATAAATCCAGAGTTTAACTATTCGCTAGTAGGGATTTAAATATATGACCATGGCTTTGATGCTCTCTTTTCAAAATGAAAAATTCCACTATGATTTGGCATTATAGTAGATTCTGTCTGTTTTTTATTGTTTTATTGCACTTTTACTTACCAGGAAACCATTTCTATATTTGTACTATAAAGCTCAGGACTATTCCTGGTGGATGGTTTCCAAAGAATTTAACGCTAAAGAAAATGGAAATTTATTTTCTAAAGTTTTGTGTATAGTATAGTAATTTCAAATGTCAAAATTGTTGCTTTTAAATGCTCAATTCACCAATCAATAACCCCTACACACTTGTGCAACACCTCTAGGTGTAAAACTCATAGGGGTTGACTTACTATAGACACATATGCTGTTCACTTTGCAAGGGGATTTTCCTTTAGCTTGGTGAATGAGATGAAAATTCAAATAATGCAAAGTTACCCAATACCGTGTGAGGAAAATAAAACAAATATTGAAAAAGAAAAAACGCATACAAGTTTTTAATGATTACACTCCGTGTTTACATTTGTCAATAAATGTTTTGGAAAATCAACACATTTTCTTATTATTTCAATAAAAGCAATAAATATGGTTATGCAGCACATTTCACATTCTCAGAAATGCCTGAGAGCCTGTCACTTCAGTCTGGGTTTGCATATAAAACATACAGGTATATAATTATTTGAAGTTCATCTTACATTACAACATGTGTTTCATCCAAAATTACAGTATTTTCAGAGATCAGTTTACCCAGAGAGGACACAATACACAATGATTCACAGTAATTCTGCCGTGCTTCTCCAAGATAGCCTTAGGTGTTCTTTAAAACAAGATTTTTTTTTATTAGAACTGATGATTAAAACACCACAGATATTCCTCTCTCTCTAGAATGCCAGTCACAATTTCCCTTGAAGGTGGATTTAGGGATGTGTATTATCAGTCGGTAGATGGGCCTGCAAATTCTGATAGCTGCTGTGCATATCTCCCCTCTCATGTAATATGCCTGTATTATTATCTGACATTCATTGGCTGGAGAGTCAGCTAGCATTGCTGACGCCAGAAAACCCAGCTAGTTGTTATAACCCCCCCTCCCCAGCAAAGGACCAATATTCCACCTGTGACTTCAACGTGCTGGAAACCACCCTCGAAATGAAAGAAACAACTTTTGTTTGCACATGGTTGAATGATGGAAATTGGCAGGGCTTCATCTTACTCACTAAACTAAATAAAGTGAAAATTCCATTGCAAAATTAACAGCCTACAGTATTTGCCTTTAGAAAAAATCAACCCCATAATGGTTTTAGCTTTTTTTTTTTTTTAAAGAAAGCAGTGCAAACAGTGAAACAAAAATGTGCAAATTTCAATATTATACAGCAGTTCATTGCTTTTCAGTTACATTAGTAGAGAGATAGCTGGTTGTTATGAATTGCTGCATATCCTCACTGGTCTTTGTGGAGCTTGGTTCCAATAGGCACAGTGAGTATTTCTGCACTGAAAGTTAGAGGATGTTTTTCAAAGGTTGTTAAAGAGTGCAAGCCTCACAATGTTCCATTCCCCTGAAACATACACATTATGATGTTAATGACACAGACTGATGTGCTTACCCAACAATCCAGTCAGGATAGGATAGGAGCAGCTATTTTACATTTTCTGGTGCAAGTTCTGGGGCTACTTGGCAAACCATTATGCATATCAGGTGTTATTTATTTAATACAGGTATTTATAGTGTGCCATCAATGTACGCAGCTCTTCACACATTGCACATTCACATCAGCCCCTGCCCTCAAGGAGATTACAATCTCTGGTCCCTACCTCACATGCATACACACACATACGAGGGCCAATTTAGACAGGAGCCAATTAACCTAGCAGCATGTCTTTGAAGTATTATGGAAAAGTATTCACCCCATGATGTGGTTATATTCCTTCTCCACTTTCCCAAATTATGCTTTATTTGGCACAGGAAAATTATTTTTCTTACACATATCGTTTGCCAGATTATATCTGCAAGGACTGCATTATCGGTTCTTTCTTTCCATCACAAAATACATCTGATAACTTGATATTCTGAGAATTTGTGTCTTACAAGGAACAGAACTGTGCCCTCCCACCTCCATTCCATGAAATACAATTACCGTTCTTGCTGGCTGCCCTTGCTTGGCAGTGCAATTTCTCTTAGAAACGTTTCAATGTAAATATAATGGACCAAACCTGCAAATATAATTTGATCCTTTGCAATGCTGGCAGATGCTTAATTAAAACAGCCATCGATATAGACCTAGAAATATACATTTCTCCTTCTGTGAGTGACTGAGACCATTTATTATGGTAATTTCTATGGCATTACTTTTTTTTATTGCCGTCTACTGCACGAGATAGCCCTTTATACGTCCAAACTTCTTTCCATTTTTTTTAAATTAAGTCTGAAAACTGCAAAAAAGGAAAACATTTATAGTCACATTGGTATCAAAAATGCATAAAACCCTAAACATTAAGGGGTCTATTCACTAGGCTGCCGTAGGCAGCCGAGTGACTAACGGACCCCAAACGAAGTGAGCCGAACGCTGTTCGGCTATTCACTTCAGGCTGGTACGGCTGATTTCAGCCATATATCGTCTGAAATCAGCCGTACATCGGGTGGCTTTGTGTGGCTTCGGGTCGGCCGAACAAGCTCAGCATGTTCGGCTGAGCCGAAGTGCAGAAGGAGTACGACTCAGCCGATCCAACATCTGGATCGGCTAAGCCGAACCTCCGGCAGGCTACTCGCTGCTGTTCGGTCTATTCTCATAGATGCCGAACAGCAGTGAGTAAATAGGCTGTTCTGCTCAGTCCCTCTGTGGAACTGAGCAGAATAGAAAAAGAGTGAAAAAAGTAGGATGAAAACTGATTGACAGCAGTAGTGGGCGGTTGCAATAGATAGTTTGATATTGGCTTTTGCAAATTGAAATAGCCAATAGGAATCTTGCTATGCATTCCTATGGTGATTTCTTTTTTTTTTCTTTCTTCTGACGGCAGCCAACGGCTCCGATGTCAGAAGAAAACAAAAGAAAAAAAAAACGAGCAGGGAAAGGTTTACTCTGCTTGATTGAGCAGAGTGAACCTTTCTGGGAGAAAGTGTTTCTCTCCCGGCGGCCGGGAGCCTATTAGACTCCCAGAGCGTCCGGGAGAGGAATGACAGATGGCGTTCCTGGTTACTAGGTAACCAGGAACGCCATCTGTCATTACACACTGAGAACACGGAGAGGCCGCTGTGATATCATAGTGGCCTGGCCGGGTTCCCAGTGTGTAATGACAGCGTCCCTGGTTACCTGTAACCAGGGATGCTGATCTTTCTGCAAGTGGCCGCCCAGCTGTCAGAAGCAAGCTGTCGGCCGGCTTCGGCTTTCACCTCGGCTCAGTCGAGCCGAAGCATATGCCTTCGGCTCGACTGAGTCGCTCGGCCGCCTTCGGGAGTTGTAGGGCTATAGTGAATAGCCCGTACAGGAGCCCTTCGGTTCAACTGAACCGAAGGGGTCCTGGGGACGAAGCTAGCCGAAGGATCAGCCGAAGCTACGGCTAGATCCTTTGGCAGCTTAGTGAATAGACCCGAAATGCTTTAGTATGGGAAGTTTGATAACTTTTTTATTTCATGTATTTGTATAGCGCTAGCATATTGCACAGTGTTTTATAAACCACATTAGTAGTTGTCCAAAAGGGGTTCACAATATCCTTGAAGTCTATTTCCACTTTTACAGTCAAATTGGTATAATATCTACTTTATATTTGTTACATGTTCCAATTCACCTAGCATAAATTAAAAAAATTAAGCTTGCTGCTTAGCTTTGCTTTTTACTTGCTTAACATGCTACCTACAGTAGCTCCACCCTATGTAATGTTAAGGAGGGGCCTGTGCTAAGTTATTCATACTCTAATTAACCCTGTCTGTACTGTGCTGGCAGATTTCATTATCAGTTGTAAACTAGATTTGAACACTGTGCGTCGTAACATAGGGTTAAAGACTTAGAAACATTGAAAGCTAATGAGAGGAATCTCAGGGTGTCCCTCAGTTTGTCACTCTTCTTTCACTTTCATGTTGCATAGAGTTGCCTTCACCAAGAAACAATCAAAAAGGTAAGAAACAAATTAAACCAAAATATTTGTAGTTATGCTGTGTAAATGGGAACACCTACCACTCTCACATTTGACTGCAAAAGTGAAAAAACACTTTTTACAAAGTTGCAGCTGAGTCTTATCTGCACACTAAATAAGTGAACCCAGGAATGAGCTCAACAATGTATATGTTAAGTTGCTAAAATAATCTCAAAGCGTTTCAAAACAACACACAAATAAAAATATAAAACATAATAAAATATAGTAAAAAATGTCCCTGAAAAGCCCAACTGCTCAAACATTTCCAGCTTGTCGGCTCAGTCCGATGAGTGGAGTGCTTATTATGCTATAAAGAAAAAACAAGGGACAAAGCACACTAACATAAAGTTTTCTAAACAAAACCTCAAAAAAAGTAGAAATTAACTTACAATTAATTATGTAAATTCAGGATTATAGTGGTTTAAAGTGTAACTTATGCATGCAGTATGTGGCCAGTGACAAGCACTCTGAGCGAGGTAGTGGATTTCTTGTAGCATGCCCCAGTCTAATGTCTCCCTTTCCTGGATTTCTTTCCTTGGTGTCCATCAGCTTACTCCACGTCCATGTTAAACATAATGTGGCTGCTAGGTAGGCATTTAATTGAAGTTCCTGAAATTGCTATATGCCTGGCAAGGCAAGAGTTCCAACCACGTATTTGCTGTGTTTCCCAGATGTAGAAACAAATGTGTAGCTCCTAATATTGCAGCTTTGCCTATAACTAGTTCAAGCCCTTTACAGCTATTTTAGCCCCTACTGTTTGCACCTTTTAAAATGTAATGGTAAGGTTTGAGTTTTCCTGAATATTTAAGCGTTTATGATTAGCCCTATTACTGGCATTGTGTATGCCGAAATAATCAGTGCATGGCTGCTGACTCATAATGCTGACTCCTGACTGACAGTGAAATTTAGCTCTTTCCATCTTATATGAGACTCTAAGAAGTCAGTACAGAGTTAAAAGCTAAACTCCAGAAATACAGCTAAATATAAATTTGTGCTACATATGTAGTGTTATTAGTACTGATTTTCAATAAATATTGACCTACAAATGATTAAAAGCTTGCATTGCGAATGTCCTAAGCGCACTTACTTGTCATTGGGGTCCCAGAGACATATATTTTAGGTAAGTTTTTTTCCTCAGGTTGTTATAAAAGAATTAGCACCAATCACTTTGATTAGAATAAACCGTAAACCTTTTTATTAACCTTAGAAGATAGATAAGTAAGTAAATCAGGAAACCCCAAATAGCAGATCTCAAACACTAGACGAAGCTCTTCTCTTATAATATTCTTCTTAGGTCTCCGGTTTCATACATCTCCCTTCTGTCACACAGACTATGCTGAATGGATATCCAAGAGTTTATAGCCTCTTGGAAATTAAAATTGTAATTTTATCTCTTCCTTGGTTTTTCAAGTCAAGAGAGCTGAGGAGGTTCATGTGGAGCTTCTTACTCACCACATCTCCTTTGGATTCAACTGCCAAAAACTCAACTCTTCTATCAGCCAAGAGGAGAGATTCCTGCTTCTTACAACCTCTAGACCTGAAGAGAGAGAGAGACAGTATTAGTCTCTCATGTCTAAGCTTAAAGGGTTATTAAACCCTCTCGTGTGTTTGCATATAACTACTGCTAGCAAGAAGTAGATATATGCAAAAACATTTTAAAAAACCCTTTTTAAAAGGGTTAATACTTACTTGTGTCTTCGCCGTGCACTCCCGTCCGAACATCTGAAGAGTCTCGGGCGGCAGCAAAGGATCTTGGGGCGGGCACATGCGCAGTTCAGATGTTTGGCCCGGAGACGAGGAGAGACACAAGACAACGTAAGTCTATGGAGCAGCGTGCACCCGCACAGACACCGTGGGACATGAGAGAAGAGGATGACAGAAGACTCAGTGCTGGAGGGACAGCTGAAAAGTACAGGTAAGAAGAAAAAGAAGAAGTCCCTACAGCAGGATTGGGAAGGGGGGGGGGGTTGACTTTAATGTCACATTAAAAAGGAAAAGTCTGAAATAGGAATTGTCCCAAATATTTAATACTTCTCCAGCACCGATCATCAGCTCAAAAGCACCTGGCAGAGAAAGCAGCACCCTGTGCTTAGAGAACACTCACTGGAGAGACACACTGTTTCCTACAGACCACACAAAATGCAAAGAAGGGATGGGTAAAATACTAAATCCCTACACATACATGGCAATGGTTTTACCAACCAAAACATTTGTGGTTTGTTTTGACTCAACATTCAGTTTTGGAATATATGTAGTTCCCTGGACAAAAAAAAAACAAATTTGCTGTTAGAACTTTGCTCGTTAGAGAAACATTTTCATAATTTTTCGTCACGGTGGTCGAATTTGATCATCTATTTGACCCCATCAACTATTTGAAAATTGAGTGAACGTTCTGGCAAAATTCTACTGCTATAGGACCAGCTTAAGACTCACCAAGCCTGTAAATGGTCAGTGAAGTAGCAGTGGCAAACTAACAGTGTCATCACTCTGCTCTCCTCCTATCAGTGTTAGATGGCAGTACAGTTGGTACTTCCTGACTTGCTGACATTTGCTGTCCTTTGCTCTCCCAGTCTAAATGATGCTGTGCAAGAGATTGCAGAAGGCTGATGTCAAGATTCAGGTACTTTGGAATCTGTTCAAACAGTTGTTTTATTTTTAATTCACAACTGGATTAAATTGTGCTTTTCCTGTTAACAGATAATAAAACTTTCATAAGCAATATCCAGCAGTGATGTAATGTTACATCATGGATGACATTTTCAGGGCTGTGGTTCGTACATTGCAGTTTGGAATAGAATAATCAAGATCGTTCCCACTTGAACATATGATGTCAGGCCAGCAATTACCTTTTCAATAGTATCTATCTGTGTGATTTTAGGGAGCAGGGTGTTAGCCTTGAAATAAGATATTTAACTAGTCTTTCTGGCTGCTTGAGACAATTACATTCAGCCAAAGAACAACTATTGCCAATGACCTTTGTCAGGAATAGAAAGTCACAGCAATCAGGTCTCAGGTCAGTTTTCTTATCAGGAAAAAGCTTCCACACTCACAGTGTTTGATGTTGCTGTCTAATCATCGTTTCGGATATGCATCTTGCTTAAAAAAATTACAACTTTCAAGTTACAAATGACATTGCAGACCTGGCAAATACTTTTTCCTAAATTCCATTCCAGATGCAAATTTCTCAGCTGTGTTTCTCTTTCAGGCCAACACCAGCTTTATTGTCTGAATAATACTAATTTATGTACCTGTGAGAATTTTAAAGAGAAACTAAAATGCTTCTAGGTAAATTTTATTTTTCTTGAAGTTTAAAAGCTTATATATATACACGTTTATATAACATATAACATGAGTTTAAAAGCTTTTAAACTTCAAGAAAAATAAAATTTACCTAGAAGCATTTTAGTTTCTCTTTAAAATTCTCACAGGTACATAAATTAGTATTATTCAGACAATAAGGAAGGCATCCCAGTCTTAAGGTGCCCATACACCTTACGACCACTTTTGTCTTGCGATGGTCGTAAGCTTATTAAAAGCTCCATCATCGATCATCGAAAACCGATAACCGCAGTGAGGGGCAGGCCTCCGATCACTGCAAACGGGCAGTGTGCGTGTGCGCACACAGGCCCGTTCGGCAGTTGTCGAACAAGCAGGCCACTAACTCAAGCCTACTTGTTCGACAGAAGACGTGCGACCGTACAGTAGAAACGGTCGCACGCTTTCCATACACTGTACGATTATCGTACGATCGCGGGATTTCCCGCGATTCTCGTACGATAATCGTACAGTGTATGGGCACCTTTAGTCTGAAGCGTTCAATATTGAGCTGGCCCACCCTTTGCAGCTATAACAGCTTCAACTCTTCTGGGAAGGCTGTCCACAAGGTTTAGGAGTGTGTCTATGGGAATGTTTGACCATTCTTCCAGAAGTGCATTTGTGTGGTCAGGTACTGATGTTGGACGAGAAGGCCTGGCTTGCAGTCTCCGCTCTAATTCATCCCAAAGGTGTTCAATCGGGTTGAGGTCAGGACTCTGTGCAGGCCAGTCATGTTCCTCCACTCCAAACTGGATGCAGCTGCTGGACCATGGCAACCCATTCCATGAATCTCTCTACGCACTGTTGTTATGCCAATCTGAAGGCCACAGGAAGTTTGGAGGTCTATAGCTATTGACTCTGCAGACAGTTGGCGACTTCTGCGCACTGTGCGCTTCAGCATTACGTTCTACCACTTTGAGGCTGAGTTGCTTTTGTTCCCAGTTGCTTCCATTCCATTATAATACCACTAACAGTTAACTGTGGAATATTTAGTAGCAAGGAAATTTCACAGATGGACTTACTGCAGAGGTGGCAACCTATGACGGTACCACGCTTGAATTCACTGAGCTCCTGAGAATGACCCATTCTCCCACAAATGTTTGTAGAAGCAGTCTGCATGCCTAGGTGCTTGATTTTATACACCTGTGGGCATGTAGGCGATTGGAACACCCGACTCCAATAATTTGGAGGGTTGTCCCAATACTTTTGGCAATATAGTGTATGTCTATTTGCTGGTGCTACCATTGACCTGCAAGACAGAGATTCCTTAACCCAGCATATAGCTTTCACCTAATCTTGCAAATGTATACAATTAAGATCTATATTTTTTACAAACCAAATACAATTGATTTTAAGAAATTGTGGCCATACACCATACATGTGTTTGAATAAACTTTACTGATTCAAACCAGCAGACCAAGGAGTCCTGCCTGGTTTCTAGGAAAAGGCTAAAGTAATCCTCACTTAATACCTTGCCTTCCCACTGCTCTTACACAGGCTGCATACAGTTGTTAAGAAATCTTGGTGTAATACCTTTTTTTGACTTTTCTTCTGTGAAGTGGTGTGACTGTGAGCCTGACACCAGGGCTGAATAACAGATAGCTGTGATGTCACCTGCCGACTTTTACTGTTTTGGCCATTGTCAGTGGGGGGAAGATGCATCAGCTGCTCATTCAACACGGAGGTACTGATGCTTTGGGGTCACATGACTGCTTGGAAGAAGCAGCTAGTCAGAGAGAAGATGCAATGCATGCAATACAATGAGCTGCTATAGTTCACCGTATTACTCTCTGCACAGTGACAGCACACCAGGTGTGCGCTGTCACTGTGCAATATGCTTCTAATAAACAGAGGTCCCTGAGTGCCCTGCACTGCACCACGCATAGTTTATCAGGCCCATCGTGTTCACACGTTCTTAAGACTTTGGATCGTAATCTATCGTCTGGATCTGCAGAATTAATTGTTGAACAGATCTCACTAAACAGGGAGATTATATTGAACTAATGATGCCATTAGAAAACTAGAAAGCCAATTCAATTGTCCAGCTGCTTTATTCGAAGATTATTAAACCAAGTTACGGATTTCTTCCTTTAAAGTATGAGTTTAATTACCTTTTAATAAATTCTATAATACAGTGATATTGATTCACAGAGAAGTAATCGTACTTTATTACAGAAAGACTATGGGGTTGGCTGCATTCTGTTAAGCTCTATGGCACCAATATACTGATTACATTTTCTCCTTTCTATTCTGTGATTTTATTTTAGTTCCAGAGCAGTAAAACAGATGGGAAATTGACATTATGATACATTAAACAATAAAGTAGCATAAAGTAGCATTCCAGTGTACCAGCCCTGGTGTTTCGTAACATTATAGCTACTATTACCATTGAACTAGTGTTTCACAGATGTACAGAGCCTCCTGTCCTGAGCTACACCTGTGAATGTAGTTTTAATGAGATCCAGCTGCATTTTTACAGTCTGAACTGTTGCAGCTCTTTCAGGGAATCAGAGACCAGTATTTGTTTCAACCATGTTCTCTGCTGCACTGTTCATTAAGAGTGCCGTTTAAAGGTAGGAAATTGGTTTTAGGATTTGTCCTATCAAACTGTCTCTGTCGTGTTTTTGTATGCCTCCAAAAATTGTCTCCATTTGCAAAATTTCACTCATGTGCTTAGGGAAGTTAGGTTTAGTTAATATAGTGTTTTTACTTTTTTGTGTATTTATAGTTGTCTTGTGTACTATTGCTTTATAATTTTTCTGTGTGACTGATCACTGTCTGTTTTTTTTTTCTGTGAGAGAAAAAGTAGAACAATATGGCTAATGATGGACTGTTTTTTGGTACAAGAAGAGATTTTAATAGATATAGGGGTTGATTTACTGAAGGCAAATAGGCTGTTGCAAGGGAATAATCACTTTGCAAGGGAGTTTTTTCTTTGCTTGTTGAATCTGGTGAAATACCCAATCAAATCCAAGGAAAATTAAAAAAAAAAAATAATTCTTCTTCAAATGATTGGATGATGGAAATCAACAGAACTTCACCCCATTCACCAAGCTAAGAGAAAATTCCCTTGCAAAGTGTGAATTCCCTTACAAAATAAGCAGCCTATTTGCCTTTAGTAAATCAACACCGTACTTTCTTGGTCAAAGCATCAAAAAGGACCACATTTTATACATGTTATACCATTTCTAGAAAGGAACTGTACTCAAATGCTGAGCTACAGCTATGTTAACAGTCTTGAGGGTATGTTCACACCGGATACAGTGCGTTCCGGTCTGATTCACATTGCGGCCGGCTCACTTTTTTGTGGGACAGGAGGGGGCGTGGTGGCACCGTACTGAATGGCACCATAGCCACGCCCTCCTGCCGCAATGCGATCGCTTGCACGGATCGCAAGGCACATTGTGCCTGCAGTCCGGTCCGATGTGGTGCAATCAAAATAGTGCTTGCAGCATTTTGATCGCACTGCACCGCAGGCACAATGTGCCTTGCGATCCAGTGCAGGCGATCACATTGCGGCGTGGCTATGGTGCCATTCCCTTCAATGGCCTGCCATGCCCCCTCCTGCCCCACAAAAAAGTGAGCCAGCCGCAATGCGATGCAGTGCGTTCCGGCCAGAATCCGACCAGAACTGGTATCTGGTGTGAACGTACCCTGATCGGGTAAGGAACTAAAAGGTAATTGAAGGTTTAAAATACCTTTTCAAACAAAAATGCTGCTTGAGATTTCCTCCAATGCTGGTCACAAGACCAAATGCCCAAAATTAAATATTGATCTTTGCTGAAGTAGATTAGGAGAACTCAGATTGGCCTATTCTGTCTTGTAGCATAGCCACATGACCAAATACCTAGGCTTTTGGTCGTGTGAGGAGTACTAATGTGAGCCTGAAGCAGCATCTATAAGTTCAACCTAAAACCCCTTTTACCCACCAAAGTTTAAAAGGAGCAGTTCCTGGAAAAATATGTACCAACAAGATTAATCAATACAGGGCAGATCAGGTCAGGCAGCTTTAGAGAGTTCGAAAAAAACAGAGCAGGTCGCATGACATGATCCCATATGCAGACCAAAAAGTTACTTCAGACCATGTATAGAAAAGTATAAATTCATTTATTAAGTCATAGATAATTTATGCACGAAAAAATCATTGCACCAGATCCCAACACCAATTTTAAAAATTTGAAAACGTTGTCAGATCATGCATAAATGTTCACACACTCCTGAACGGATTATCTTAGGACCTACTTGTGGGGATATTTTTAATACACCTAAGGGTTAACTTTCATGTATGTGGAACTCACTGATGCCCAGTGAGTTGTTAATTTGCATGGGTCCACCTGTATGTGCATGGAGTATTCACAGGCTGTCAGCCAATCAATAATGAATACTATGTAACCGGTAATTTGGATCGATCTATGGGCTGCATATATTAAGTTCCTGGAAAGTCCTTAGTGTAAACACCTGAATACGGCTCCAATTAGATAGTAATTGCTTATGGGAACGGTTTGCAAAACCGGATTTATTATCTTTCTTTTTCCTTTCCTGGTGTCAGTGTATAGATCATCCAATGAAAAAAAGCACAAGTATATTTTGAACACACAGAGTCCAATGGTCTTGATTGAATCTGGTGAAATACAATCTTTGAACTTCAAATATATTTGGTCAGTCCAGTCTCAGTAAGGACGGAGTAGTTAACCATCAAGGTATTCAATCAAGGAATTCTTGATGATTTTCGATGTTTCTGTTTAGTTACGGACCTATTATCATTAACCATAGGAATGTCCTGAAAGGGGACGCACTCATAGAATGCATGAATTATAATCTACCTCCGGGGAATTTCTCTGTTTGTTCTATAGCTTTAGAGAGTTGGAGATCATTTTTCACTGAACTAAAGCATCTACATTTTCTACCGCAAAAGTATCATTTTATTATTGGTTCCAGAGGCTTTAGAAAAAAATAATTTTATTATTCAGTTATTCTTTATTAAGGATTAGTAAAGAAATTAGACAGTAAAGAAGAAGGGTAAAGAAAATTAGACAGAAGAAAGGAATGACATAGATCTAGGTAAGTAAAACTTAATAACAGTAGCCGGTCTATTGTCACAAATAAGGTAAGTATATTCTCGGGTTTAACATTACATTTTTTTATTACATAACCACTTAGACCAGGCTAAATTAAATGACTTGTGTTATTTTTTAAAGCTACAATATATTCCATGAAACACTGCAAATTTAGGTAATTTATAACATTAAAAAAAACTTGGGGGAATCCACTTTCCTCCAAAGTCTAATTGTGAAGAAGGGCAGGTTTGGGTGTCAGCATAGGAGTCATGGCCATTTCTAAATATTTAATTGCAGTAGCAGTGTAGTCATTTACAGTGCCATAGTCCAGGGGAGAGTGACCCGCCAGATCTGCAAAGTCTCTACAACTGAGGATATTGTGATGGGTAGAATTTTTATAATTTATCATCTCTGTAAGAGTTCCTATTGCTTAGAGCAGTTAAATGCTTTGTATGTTAGATGGATCACTTTTTACCACGTGGTTTCTGAGAATTGTTTTCCTAGCTCAGTTTCCCATTCAATCATAAGAGTAGATTGAGTAAACGTTCAGTAGCTATTTAGTTGCTATTTAGAAATAGTTATGTTATCATTCAGTTTTTCTTTATTAGGCCCCTTTCAGATGGGAACCTTCAGTTCGGATCCGCAGGGGATCCATGCATGGATCCCCTGGTGATTGGAACGATGTCACCATTGAGAAATATGTGCCCTAACAGTTCTTTTCTCCATCTCGTGATGGAAGAAAAAAATGAAATAATTGGACCCATGTTGGTCTATGGGGACCAGAATGTAAATAGACAAGTGTCAATATACATCAGATTACCTCCAATTCGGCACTGTCAGGTCCATCAAAACTGATCCGTTTGTTTTTCCGGATGTGGCCAGAGCCGGGGGTAACCGGATGTAAATGGATTGTTTAGATCAGGCGGCAGTTTAGATCCGGCTCCAAACTCTTCACCCTTTTGTGAATAGACCCCATAGTGTTTTTACTTTTTTGTGTATTTGATAGTTATTTGTGTACTATTGCTTTATAACTTTTCCTTGTGACTGAGCACTGGTTTTTTTTTCTGTGAGAGAAAAAGTAGAATAATATGGCTAATGATGGACTGTTTTTTGGTACAAGAACAGGTCAAAGATAGTTAAAAGCATCTTCCCTAGCTCTTGGTAGCAATTTAAAGCCTCTACACCTTTACAAACCACTAAAAAACAACTTAATTTTGCCTAACCCAAAATCAAAAAATATTAATAACATTTTCTGATTGTCGCTGAAATTTCTGGCAAATGCAATTTCTCAATTTTAGGTTCATCTCTAGTGAACAGGTAAATGATTGGATGAGAAGGAACTTAGGACCGTCACCCTGGATTTTATTTCATTTTTTCATTAATTTTTTCGTAATTTTCGTTTTATTTCATTTTATTTGTGTTTATTTATTTATTTATTCATTATTATTTTTATTATTATTTTTTATAATTTAATTTTATTTTTCGTTACTTATCACAGTTTATAAATTGACCCATCAAGATCCGGAGTGCACTGAGGTTTTCAAGCCCTTTAAGCTTTGTATTTCGATTACGATCATGACACTATGTGGTTCTATGGTCATGTGGTGAGGACTCTTCCCGTCCAGGTTGCTGGAAAGGGAGGTGTCCTTCAGTATATGTCTATATTTTTTTCTACTTACCTGTCATGTATGGAGAAATCGCTGTACATATGTGAAAGATGGCATCAGATTAATCCGAATGAATGGGGCCATGTCCCTATGAATGCCGCTATACTAAATTATCCTGGAGAAATTAAGTCTTTCTAATTACATGCTCGTATACGTTGAGTAAAAACCAGATACCAATTAGCTATTATTAGTGTGATTATTTAAACACACCTATGCAGGACATTATACAGACGCCCCTCTGAAGAAGCCCCGGCCATCGGGGGGAAACGCGTCAGGACAGCATGTGTTCTAGCTTCCCAGGACACCCACTATTGACTTCTGAACGTTCGGGTGAGAGCAGGACAGAGGATCTCCGCAGCCGCCGAGTCTAGTGGACTAAGCAAACCCGATGCGGACACTGCCTGAACACAGCGGCAGTAGATTTTGTTCACTGCAGCCAAGACCGGGAGACGTAAGCGAGTCTTTGCCAGTGTAAATACACACACCTTTTATTCCTTCCCGTGTCACTGGACACACTCCTGCGAGGACTACACCACATTCCATCCCACAGTGCAGCCGCACAAGTGGAAACTTCCTTTGAGGCTCCTTTCCCTCATATTGGAGTCTAATCCCACACAGTGGTGTGAGTAATAACAGACGGGGAGGAAAACATTCAAGGAACCTCTGCTCCGCCATTGAAGCGGACTGTTTTGAAATGAAATAGTTATAAACGGATACATTTTTTTGAAACAATCTACATGCATGCATCGCTGTGGGATATAACAAGGACTACTCCATTACGGGTTACAAAACACAATGTGAGTACAGCTCCGTTTTTGATATATCACCATTTTGCCTGCACCAGAGACTTCCTGCACTTTAGGAGATTTATATATCTAAACATCCGTATAATTATATTTAGGTGATTCCAGGGAAGCTTTTTAAATTGTTTTTAAATGTTGTGTATAGGTGTCTTTATGTATAAATGACTATTAAATTTTGTTATATTACTTAATCATTTGTGATCCATTTATCAGACCATCTCCTTTTTGAGGGATTTCTCTTCACAGGGGACAATATTTTTTGAGAAAGATCTGGTATGCTTTCAATATTCCAGCCACAGAGATGATAGCATGCAAGCCTGAGCTGTTACCCCTTGTTTGAGAAAAAGGCACAATGTTTGTTTCAAAATTTTAAGTAAAAATTAGAAAATAATGAAAATGAGAATGTGATGTAGTTTTGATACACACAGTTTTCTTTTTTTTTTTTTCTCAGTTTACTAAAACACTTTTTTTGCTTTTTATTTGCTTTTGGTGTTAGGAGAACACCTTAATCACTTCTGCTGGTAATTGTAATAATTAGAGATGCTATATTGTTTTCAACATGCCTAAAGATAATTTTCACTTATTTTCAGTCTTGCCTTGCAAATTTTGATTAATGAATCTACATATTCCATGATTTTGTAGCCTGCTACACTGGTTGTCAAAAATAGCAGGTGCTAAAGTGTAGGACTGCAACCAGCTAATTGATTAATCAATAATAATCAATAATGAGAATAGTTGTCAACTTTCCAAAACAGACTCTAGAAGTCAAAACCCTGGGAAAGAGGACAGGCCTAGGAGAAACTCCATAACTTGTTTTGAGTGTGGCGTAAAAGGACATGTCAGGGTGAGATTCTCTAATCTTCCTGAGCCAATGCAGTGTGGACTAGGGGAAGATTCCTCAGACTTCTGTTTAGCAGGCCTGAGTACTTGTTCTGTTGGACAAACAAGAGACAGTGGCCCTGGTGGACTCTGGCAGTGCCCTCACTCTGGTAGCCAGTAAATTAGTAAAACCTTGTCGGGTTCAGAAGTATAAAACAATGGGGGTACTGTGTATTCATGGGTGTACTGTGCGGTATCCTACTGCCAATATAGAGGTGTTAGTACAGGGCAGTCTGGTAAAGATCTTAGCAGTGGTAGTTCCTCGCCTACCATATCCTTTGATCATAGGAAGGAATTTCCATGACTTCCACACTCTTTTACAACCCCCTGTGATGGTAGAACAAGGGGAACCTGAAGCGAAGCTGGGAAATACAGGTGTCCATTAAATATTTCCCTTTATTCATCCTGACTTGTATATCTCTAACCCAAAAAGAGGTAAAACAAGGCGGGAACGCAGGGAGAGCAAGCTGAGATTTAATAGGGTCGTCAATGAAGTCCTGTTAAATCAGCGTGGGGAGCAGTCTAGGAGCGGCGGGGCCACACGACAGAAGATGAGGCAGAGGTTGGTCAACCAGAACCCGACCCAAAGGATCTAGATATCCTAGATATTTTGGGTAGGTATAGTAGGTATAGAGGTTAATGGGGTACCAGTGGGAGGGGCAACATAAAAGGCCTATCCCTACTTTATCCTCAAAAACGATCTCCTTTACAGAGTAACCTCCGATGAGGGACAAGAACTCGAACAACCGGTTGTGCCTTCACCCGAAGAGTGCTGGATTACTCTCGCTCTCATCTTCTGGGGGGACACTTGGGGGTGGAGAAAACCCAAGAACGGGTGCTCAGGAGGTTCTTTTGGCCTGGGGTATATGAGGGGATTAAAAGGTATTGTGCTTCTTGCCCAGAATGCCAACTGGCATCTCCAAGACCGAAGTTGAGAGCCCCACTCATACCTCTCCCCATAGTCGATGTTCCTTTTGAGAGGATTGGCATGGACCTAGTGGGTCCCTTAGAGAAAACAGCTCGAGGGCACCAATACATCCTTGTCATCCTCGACTATGCCACCAGATACCCTGAGGCCATCCCACTACGCAAGGCTAATGCTAAAAATATTGCGAAAGAGTTGGTCCAGATGTTTACACGGGTGGGGATACCAAAGACGTTGCTCACGGACCAAGTGCCTCAGAGGTGGGTTTGGGTGCAGTTTTGTCCCAATATGTGGGTGATAAGGAACACCCTGTTCTATATTTGAGTCGGAAGTTGTTACCTTGAGAACAGTGCTATGCCACAGTGGAAAGAGAGTGTTTGGCGATTAAGTGGGCAGTAGAAACACTCTGCTACTATTTGTTGGGTAGACGGTTTACCCTTGTCACGGACCATGCTCTGTTAAAATGGATGCACACCAACAGGGACAAGAACGTTCGGTTCACAAGATGGTTTTTGTCCCTACAGCCCTTTACTTTTGTGGTGCGACATAGGACAGGTCTCCTCCACAGTAATGCAGATGCTCTGTCCCGAGTACATGGGTTTGCAGAGGTGGCCGCTTCCCACGCTGGTGTTAAGCTGGGGGGGGGATATGTGACAGGGTATACGACTCTGTGTATGTCAGTGAGAGGTTGAAAAGGGCAGCTTTCCCTGGCTAGGAAGGGGTTAAGCCTGGCCCAACAGGTACACCTCCTCTCTATTAATTAGCCTGCACCTGATAGTGGGTGGGGGGGAGAGAGCTCAGAGCGAGATCCAGGCTGCACATCTGGGGAATAATGTCTGCCAGAAAACTGTATGTGTGTATATATTTGTTTTTTAATCAAGTGCATTGAGTAATTTAAATTAAAGTCATAGACCTGTTACCTCGAATATGAAATTTCAGATTGCTTATAAGAAAATACTAAGCAAAATAACAAAACTGCTTCCTACAATATCATTGAATGTAAACGCTGGATGTAAGATCAGAGTAATGACCGTGCCATGTCCCTTTCTTGTTAGGACCTCTGGCTGTACAGAATAGTGTCCTGCTGATACCAGCTTTTGTCAGGTCACTTGGTTGAGTCCTGTAAATAAATCAGGCTTTATTGTGTTCCTCTACTCCCAGAAATCACATTGAAGAGCACCAGTTCTTAACCCCCATCATTGGCAATGTTTCACATGTTAAAGTAAACCTATACTGAGAAAGTATTGAGGCTACCATTGCTGACCTTTTACTTCTGAAAATACTAATTCCCCGGACATAATACTGATTCAATGGGTTTATTATTTTTTAAGGCAGACGCATGGAACAAGTATACAGATGAAGAATTCTGACTTCATTATGACTCCCTAATCTACATGCTTCATGTGTTCTACATGTCTAAATGTGTTCAGTCATTATGTATGTATTAAATGTCAGACAGCCAGAAAACTAGTATTCTTAGAAAGAGATCAGGAATAACAGCCTCTCCCATCAATATGAGCTTTATAATAGGATGATGGGAGATGGCTTGCTTTAACCAGGAACAACACATTCATGATTGTATGAGTCTATGTTAATAAATTTGCCAACGGGCCCATTAGTGTAAAGCATCCATGCTTATAGTTTGTTTGTATATCACAAAGGAAATTCTAACAAAATGACCAGTTCTGCCTACTTATACTACATCTTGAACAATGGCCTTTCATTTACCTTACATTGCAATCAGAGGTATTAGATAATTAAACACATTTGCCAGATTCTGATGGTTTAGCTGGAAACAACCTGATTAGTTATGTGAGAGCGCACAAAGAGTAAGTGTAAGAATATATGAAAAGTAAGTGTGACAGATAAAAAAATATAAGGATGAAAAATGAAAGTGGATGACATGTATGGATTTTAAAATCACAAGTTAACTGTAAAAAAGTGCATACAAGTTTATACTGTGTTGCACGTTATGAATCTTCATTTATCTTCACAGCAAAGACTTGAATCCTCTCATGTTTTCTATCCTTGGGCAGAAAACCTGAGCATTTCTGCCAGCTAGTGGCTATTGGGAGATGTAGTTCAATAAGAACAGCTGGAAAGCTATACATATATATTGTGTTTGCATGGTGATTTTTGACCTCTATGCTCCTAGCATTTGCTTCAGTGCTTTGAATTTCTACTTAATACAGAGATTAGGGCTCAGCAATGGATGCATGCCAAGATGAAATTAGAGGCTTTGGGCTTTGGACTTTAAGCAGCTTTCTTAGAAATAACACTGTAGGAAAAAGACTTGTTGATTAAAAGCTGTAGGGAACTTTTTCATGTATTATTAACCTCTTTGCTCCAGTTGTGTTTCTGGTTTAAATACAGCTGTAATGATATGGCGGTCCCCTCTGCAGAATGTAATATAGTATCATACTTTGTGGCTGGACATATAATCTGTTCTTATTCCTAGGGAAAGATGGTAAATTGCCTGAAAAACAAGAAGCATGGTGCGTCATTCTTGGTTTGACCAGAAGCATTTATTTATTATTGGCAAACTGTAGCAATGTATTAGCACTAAGCATAAGGAATTTCTCAAACTATGGATCGCCAACAATTTATCCAATCCACAATTACGATCTGATGTGCTGCATTGCCATTCACTGCTCTTCCATTATTAAATAGTGACAGTTATGTTTATTTGTTTACATTTTCTAACACAATTGAAAAAAAGAATGTTGTGGTATGCCACAATTCAACTGCAACAATGCCATCCCAGCACCCAGGGCATGTGGGATTGTGTGGCATGGCTAGATAAATCAAGCTTTCGAACCCACATTTAACTCTGGATATGTTTTTTGAAGGAGAAGACTTGGTATGGGGTGGATGAATAATGAGAGCTGTAGTAAACTTCATGGTATATTTTTCAATAATAATTAAAGGTGAACTCAGGGCTGGAGAACATATTATCCTTGCAGTATGGCTCCCTCCACACTAGGGGGATAGGAATAGAGTAAAAATACTTACCTTATTCCTGACTGCCACAAGCTTCCTCCTCCTTTTGTAAGACCAGTCCCCGGAAGTTGCTTCTCTTTGCTGCTCTACTGGTCGCAGCTCTCAAATATCATCACAGTCTGTGCAGGGCCATTGGGAGGCTGGTAAGTTGCACAGAAGCATCTTGCACTCTCACACCAATTTCTGGAGATGTAGTACTGGAGGAGAAACCCTATACACATTAAAGGCCATGCAGTTTTATATAATCCTGCCCACTCTGATCTCTAAACTGTGTGTGTCATTTCAAATCTGGGAAGAATCTCAAACTTGGCTGCTGTGGATGTGTTGTATGATGGGCTTTAGTTTTTATTTTTCACAAGGCACTATATGCATTCTTTTATGTGTGGTTAGTTTGGAATTGCTTTAATTTCCAATAATAATGTAATCTGCCATTAGGATAATGGCAGATTACATAGTTAACACTAAATACACATTGTGTATTTTTCAACAGTGGTAGCAGATAATGCAGTGTACAAGTTATTCCAGGTACAGGCAAAGCCATTCATACTTTTATTTGGAGTGAAGATCTTATCTGTCTTTTTGGGTCCTACCCTCAACTTTCTCTCAACTTGTTTGCTCTTGTATATTTTGGAAGACAGAGAGCACTGATAGAAGATCTACATTGGTACACTATTCCCCTAATGCATTGAAAATTGGGGTAGACCTTGATAAAAAAAAATCCCTGCCACAGTGTTAAAGGGTATCTGCAGCACTGAGTAGCAGATTTAACAATTTAGTGCATATCTGCTTATATACTGCATTAAATAAAAGACTGGTTGTACTTAAAACAGGTTCACTTAAATACTTACTTTTATTTCCTTGAAGCTCTGTTCAGCCGCCAGAAGTATTGTATAAGCTACAAGTTGCTGAAAACATAGCTTACACAGGGCTATGGACCTGTGTGAGAGTGCTGTTTGGCACAACGTTGTCACATGGAGTGATTCTCATCCATGTGAGCCAGCCATCCATCCATCCATCCATCCATTTATTTTCATAATGAGGAGAACGAAGGAACCAGAAGTATATGCTGTTATGATGAGAGGATTATCTGTTGCTTTGCTCTAAAACGGCAAATTACAGGTTTTCTTTGAATTATGAATCTAAGAATGTCTTGGCTTTCTATAGTACACTGTACAGAAAAATAAGGAAGAGGTTCACCTGCAAAGCATAGTCACATACTGTAGGAATGCTATTTTTACAGGTGCACGTTGGACCTTATACACATGAATGATCTAATGAGACCCTTTGAGACCCTTTGGAATAAGGAGACCTTAGACATGAGAAAAGAAAACTACAGTTAGATTGAAACATTCTTTACCTGACTCATTATGCTCCATAGAAAAACACAAGAGTCCAGTTTTGTTTTACATTTTTTAACAACACTTTGCAATTTATCACTGCTTAGTGAATATGTGACATTAATTAACCATTATGTGTGAGGGACATCGTGCCTATTACAGCAGCCTCCTCAACCTGGATAGTTCCAGAAGCTGGTTCGCGGGATGGTGGTGAAAGGAGTTCAATCTTTTTTGATATGCTTTCTCTCCCTCCTCTTTCCAGGCTATTAATTTTTCTAGCAGAATTGTCAGGATTCAGCAGCACCTATTTCATAGCTGAGAAGGATAATGTATTCATGTTCCACAAACTACCTGAAACAACATCTGGCACAATATTGCCTCTATAAAATCAAGCCCATTAAAGCCGTGCCTGTTCTTTGCTGACTTCTTTGGCACATGCTGTTTAACACTGTCATGAGTGGACGCCTCACTTGCCGGCCTGATCTTCTTAGGCCTGCAATCCTTTGTACAGTATGACCACACAGATGAATTCTCAGAGATCCATTTAGGGATTACACGGGTTAATTGACCAAAGGGAATTAGTCTTTTAAGCACCAATAGAGCAACGTTCAATGAAATTGACATACATTTTAATTAAAATAGGGAAGAAGGCTTGTGTGCAGCCCACCAATTAGATGATGCCATTGACCCATGAAAGGTACAATATTAGCTTAAGCACCGTATATTACAGACTATGAAATAGACTACTGCGGGACCTTATTCCGCAGCCACACTGTGGCCTTGAAGATTCAATTAATCACTGCTGACTTTTCACTTAAAGCAACATCATATTTTGAGATAGAGATTCAAGTTCAAGCTATGTTAATTTCTTGCATTGCTATGGAAGTGTCATAGTGATGAAGATGTATTCAGCTGCATGTAGAACTTTGGTGCAAGCACCCTGTACCTCGTCCCATCTGCAGCTCACAGTGATCAAATAGACACCAAGTTCATAATTTGACATTATATAGTAGTAATTATTTTTAACTGATTATCTATTACATTTGACAATTAATTTCGCTTCTCAACTCAGTTTATAACTTAAATTATGTGTAACCCCAATCTTTAATATGCTAATTTTCAAAGGTCAGTGTTTCATTCTTTTTGTTTAACTTTAATTATTTATTAAGATTTTAAGATAATACATAAAAAAAAGAGAACAGTTCGACATAACAAATACGATCACTCAAAATATTTCTTTATTCGTTTTTCAAATAATAAATTTGAAAAAATAAAGATTAATGCTGTAATTTTATTGGTCCCAAACACAAAGAGGTACAAATCAAAATTACAAATATGCAATGTGTGTGGTCCCAAGAAGGTACATGTGACTGCACTGAATGATCAGAGTGGCGGGTTGGAGAGGGTAGCTTGAATTGTATATAGTATGACACTCAGGCCGTAAGCATCAAAAGGCATTAAATAACTTAGATCAGTAAGTTGGGACACCATAGATGGTGTAACATGACTGGGTGGGGTAGGGGATTAAAAGATGGGAGGCTGTAAGTCAACATGGTACCTATGACATGCAGGGACATTTATCTATGGACATCTAATAATCATAAACAGTTAAATTTAAAAGTAGAGAAGGAAACGAGGAACAGAAAGGGATCGAAGAGAAGAGGAATGAAGTGTGCAGAAGAAAGAGGGAAGAACAAGGGTATAGGACGAGAGTTATTGTAAATTAATAGCAGAGATGTAGGCGAGAGAGACTGCAACGAGAATCATTAAGCCAACATTCCCAGTTCTTGTGAAAGACATTGTCCCTACCTTGCACCTTGGCAAAAAGGTATTCGAATTGGGCATGAGTATTAAGAATAACAATTGTTTGTTAGAGGGTTGGGGTATCGGTCTGTTTCCATTTTCTAGCTAAAGCTAATCTAGCTGCTATTAATGTATGGGACACAAATGTGCGTTGTGAGAGGGGCCAGGCATCCATTCCTACACCTAAGAGTGCAAGTTGGGGTGAGGGCGCTACAGATTGAGTACCAGTGATTGAAAGAATGAATTTGTAGACGGTACTTCAAAATGTATGTATAGAGTTGTATGACCACCAAATATGTTGGAGAGATACAATATTGCCACATTTGTGCCAACACAAAGGGGAAAAAGAGAAAAAAATCTTCGCCAGTCTCTGGGGATTCTTATTCTTTTCAAATCTGCAGCTTTCTTTAAAAAAATACATGGTAATCCTGCCAAGAAGAGCCTTGTGTTGGGACTTCCAGTTATGGTCCCAATGAAGTTCCTTCCTGATATGTCTCCTAATTGCTTTCCTTTGTTATCACTATGTCACATGTGCTTGCATGTAGTTTAGCATACCATGTGGATCTCAGGCTGCTGGCTGTAGTGGATTGCACAGAACATATATGCAGATGTTTGCTAATGCCTATTTAGCTATGCTTACTTACTGTAAAATATTTTTTTTGGAGCTGCTTGCTCCATTCACCTCTTCCTTTCGCCCAGGGCAGGTTGGCATCTCTGTGTTATACTAGTAAATATAAGAGGGGTCATAGTTCTGCTTCGAGTGGGTCGTTATGCTGCCAGCATGCAAAGGCAGAAAGGTGCTGAATATCCATATTTCCTTGCCCTCAATTAACTGCACACACTATTTGGCATTTAGCAGATCACATAAACTCACACCATTGCTCAAATATCCCAATAAAATATCCCTTTAGGTCAGTGTCAGAGTTGCCAGAATGCTAGCTTGGATGTGCATAGCAGCCATCTGAATCAAAATGGTTTATATACAGTATAATTATATTAGACATTGTAGTCTGCAACAACTGAGATACCTAAGCTTTAAAATACAATGCATGTCTCATATGTGTGGAATTGAAATCAAGTCAAAGGACTTGGTTACCTGACACCATGTGCTACTAAATTTACCATATGTCCATCTGACAAATTTAGTCCCTGAAGCTTGCCTCCGAAAAGCACAATAACAAGCAGATTACGGCATGCACTTCTCTCTTAAAAAATGATAATTTAAAATTACTGATGCATTTTCTAATCAAAACATTTAATAGTTAAACAGTATACCAATTTTTAAATAAAAGGAAACTGATTTTGAAGGGGTTAGACAAGTGTGGTGTACATGAATTCAGCTTGTCGCAGTAATAAGAAGTAAGGGTAGGAAATCATGCTGTGTTCCAGAATTAATGCAAGACACTTTTTCTGTTTAAACCCAGATCCATTTATAATTTA
Source organism: Nanorana parkeri (assembly GCF_000935625.1). Taxonomy (NCBI): domain Eukaryota; kingdom Metazoa; phylum Chordata; class Amphibia; order Anura; family Dicroglossidae; genus Nanorana; species Nanorana parkeri. The sequence goes on from NW_017307001.1 coordinate 534,661, forward strand.
TTGCATCAAAAGATTTCTCCACTGGTGAAGCTGTAGAGGAATGGCTAGCTATTTGTTACAAGCAGGGCGCCCGCAAGTGTGAGGTAGTGTCTGTCTGCGTACGCTTTGTATCTCTTTGGGGATGATAGAAGTCATGCATCACTCATAATGCCTTTGTTATGTATTATTTGTCTTTTTAGTTTCTTCATTGTTTGCAGAACTTTTGCAAATGCTAGCTTCAGTAATTCTGGGGCTGAACATTTCCCAAATACCAGCTACATGAATAAGTACACAGTGCTGCAATTATGTTTATCCATGTTTGCTATCACAAGCCTCTTGTCTTAGGGGGCAGTTCAATAATGCATAATGAATGTGGCATTTTCATTACTGAGCAATTTTGGACTGAAAATCCTGTTGTCAAGTAAGTGCTGAATCTACCACATAAACATTATGTTATAATTTTGGTATATAATTTTGTAAATAAAAATCAATTTACAAGTATTATTGTTATAAGTTATCATTCTGAACTGCTGATGTTAACTTTTGTCAACTTTTAAGTATTTGCTGAATGCTCATATTCAGTATGTACCCAGGGCCAGGTTCACTATAAGACACAGTAGGCCAGTGCCTATTGGCGGGAGAGGCAACAAGGTGTTTTTTCCTCTGTATAGTTATCAAACACAGTTTTTTTTTCACCTAATCACAAATAGATTCATCGTGTCGAGGTTAATCGATACATTGTTTCCATACTCAAAGCCAGGTTAAGATCAGTAGAACAAGAGAATGTTCTGAGTGCAGCAAATAGATGTTATATTGACTAACAATGGTTGTGTGGCTACAACATTGATATTCAGCCTCGTGTTCTGTCAGGTATTGCTGCAATGTGAAATAACAGTGTTTTAAGCTAATAAGCAGACCTGATAGAACGGGAATGCAAAAGAGCAAACTATAGGGTCTGCATAGCACTCTGCTTGAGAAAGGAGTTACTCTAGAACAGGAAGTCATGGCCAGTGCTCAGGGAACCAGCTGATTCTGCAAGAAACAAACATTTTTAAACGTCTAGGAGCAGCATCCATTGTAAGTGATGTAATCAGTATTTGAAATAGCTTAAAATCGTTTTGACTTTAATATCACTTTAAGGACTTGTCAGTGTCAAACTTCATGGTGTTTAAAGGTTTAAAGGTTTAGGAATGTTTAGCGTACATGATGTGCCTGCCCAGTGCTTCAGTAATGTTTTTGCCAACCACAGCATAATGGCTTTAAAATATTTGATGCTATGGTACTAGCATACTTTTTGGAATCCAAACTTTAGATCAGAACAATGCACCAGTGTAAGGATGTCCCTGCAGCACCTTCACTGACATGCAATAAGGGTGGAAGGTTAGGTCCTATTGAATTTTGGACCTTTAAATTCTGGACCAAAGTGCAAATGGGTCCCATACATCTCCAGTAGTTCCCCCACTGCCCATTAAGTTAAGTAAAATAACATTTTATTATTAATTTAAATCTGCTTTGATTTTCTGACAGACAGTCTCTGATTTTATATATATATACAGGTGAAACTCGAATAATTAGAATATCGTGCAAAAGTAATTGCAGTAAGTGCTGCAAAAGGGGCCCAAACCAAGTACTGAGTACATATGCATGCTTGTACTTTTCAGAGGTCCAATATTGTTCTATGTACAATCCTTGTTTTATTGATTGCATGTAATAATCTACTTTTTTGAGGTTGTGGATTTGGGGTTCTTGGGGTTTTCATGAGCTGTAAGCCATAATCATCACAATTATGACAAATCACGGCTTGAACTATCTTGCTTTGCATGTAATGAGTCTATCTCATATATTAGTTTCACCTTTAAGTTGCATTAGTGAAATAAATGAACTTTGCACGATATTCTAATTATTCGAGTTTCACCTGTGTGTGTATATAGATATGTGTGTGTGTGTGTGTGTGTATATATATACTGTATACAACTAAGATTTCTGGTATCATTATATCAACTTGCTGTTTATGAATATTAGTTTCCACCTAAAAGAATGTGTACAATAACTAACTGAATAGAGCAATTCTTTGAGGCTCCTTGAATTTTTCAGATGCTCCAAGCTGATAGTTCTACCATTTTGCATTTTATAGTTCAGCTGTCCATATGTCACTTTCAAGACTTATAAGATCAAGTTTTCAAAAAAAAAACGCAGCAATTGCCACTGGCAGGAAACCGTACTATTGTCATGTCTTTGTTTCCAGAAGTAGTCTTGACAGCAAATCACTGAACTAAATTATCTTTTGCTCTATGTTGGTGGACCTCACTCATCCACCTTAGCCTGATCTATCTTTCTGACAGTCATAGAATTAGGGCTGTGTAGTAAGGTCTCAGATGAGTAGTGAGATGTATCTATCTGGAAGAAACTGATGCCCTTCGTAATTTTCCATAATTCTACCTTTCAGCTTACATAAAAAGAGACCTGGCTAACCATATTCTTAGGACAACCAGGCTTATTTTAGGGATAGAGTAGTTAAATCAATTTTCTTTTTAACTGTTAATTTTTTGCAGAGTTTGTGAAGTTTTAGGGTTTTTGTAATTTATTCATATCTATAGGGAAAGCCATGAAATGTGCCTATTCAAAAACATGAAGAGCAAAGTGTAATACCTAAAGTATCAGAATGAATATTTTTCTGGTCTAAAAATTTTAAACTGAAATTAGGTTGATTTGGATTTCTGGATAGTGTACCTTACATTTTGTACTGCTGCATATGTATTGAATATGAACATGTGTTTTTGATTCTGAAACCATATCTACAGGAACATGTGTCCATAAAACAACCTCTAATAAGTGTGTAATGTGGAATAGTTATACCATTTCAGCTCAGACATTATTCATTGTCCTACATGCATATTGAGGCCTACCAGCCTTGAGACCAAAGGCTGCCTTTCTCAGTCTGCTTCCTACAGCTGACTTTGCTGCTAAAATCAGCTATTTCATTGTTTTATAATGGCAGAAATACAGCATTTAAAGTATATGAAGAATCCAGTCTCTAAAATCGCATATAAACTTTTGCAATGTAGTTTCAAAAGTCAATATGAAGTAAGTCAATTTGCAGCTTTTATAAAAAATAATGTCTAGTGATACTGCCATTAAGTTCATTGTGCAGGTACTACTTATACAAGGCCCTTTTTTTCTGCTGCTAATACATCAACTTCAGTGTACTTGATACCTAATATATCCCACCCACCCACTTTCAGGTGTCATTGTGGTCAAATCAATGTTATTCACTTCACCTTTCAGTGGTCATAATGCTATGGCTGATCATTAGATGCCAAGTACCATACTTGGTGCAAGTACAATTTAGTACAGATACTTTTACATCTCCAAGACTAGACAAGAGAAAAACTCAAACGTTAGGAGGCAGCTGTCATTTTTAAGAAGCATACAGAGCTCCTGGGATTTGTGCATCCCTGTTTTAATGTATGATTTGTTTTATATACAATTTGTGTGTGTATATGTATGTATGTATATATATATATATATATATATTAGGGCTGCT
>NW_017307001.1:538419-544877 GCF_000935625.1 Nanorana parkeri
TATATATTATAAATTAGGGATGCACCAATACCGTTTTTTCCAGACCAAGTACTGATACTTGTCCAAGTACTCACAGATACAATTACTGATACAGCTGCAACTGCTACAAGTATTGGCACTGATACAGATACTGGTATCTGAACATCCCTACCGATATATATATATATATTACACTGTATATGCTTCTTGAAGCGTATAGTCGTACAGCAGGCCTGGTTGTTTTTCTAAATGCAGCCTATATAAAGAGCTACTATTACATACATCCTAAAAGTGCAGTACATGGCTTGATGCATTATGAGATCATTTCATGCCAAATTGGCAGAAGACACTGTTTACTGTTGAGAAAATCACTCATGAAATAGCTTAATGCCGACTGTAAAGATTTAGCAATGAGTATAAATTTAACCTGCAGATTATGTTACATATAAAAGATAACAATAAACAATTTTTCTTGGCAGTATAAGAGGCTGTATTCGAAAAATGGCACCACGACAACACACAGGCATGTTGCTTTTAATTGATGACAAATATTTATTTTCCCCACTGGTGTGAGAAACATCCATAATGTGGTAACTATTATCAGGTCATAAACTGGTGACCTAACCATGACTGTGAGCAAAAATTCTGAACAAAATGCGTGCACATAAAAACATTTTTATACTTTGTTTACTATTTATATACATTTTTGCTCTACAAATAAAACTTTTACACGGAATACACATATGAAATGAGTATGCCATCCCCATTGGTTTTCTAAGGAGAGCAGACAGCAAAAGCTGTCCATCTAATTTGTCCCTAACTCTGTATTTAAAAATAGCGGAGATTAGGAATAGGGGGGAGGGAGAACGTGTGAATCACTGCTCTGACTTATTCACATATAAATTATAATTTCAGCTTTACCTACTCAGCTCTGCAAACGGCATGTTTCTTTTAGTGAAGTGGATAGGGTTGGACAGCAATTTCAAGATCTTGCACCTGAAATAATTTGTCAGTTATCCTTCTGACAGCCCGTGCAGAGCAGCATGGGACTGTCTGTGGTAACTGTGTGCAGAGCCTCCATTGAGTTAAAAGAGTACGGCAACCATTACATCCCCATCTCATATTACACTTTCCAACCATACTTAGGGTACTACCTAGCAGGTCATGTTTTCCTGAATTTCTCCTTAGCACAGACCTGTATTGCTACTCTGCAGCCAGAGAGCTTGGTGGGAGTCAGTTTTAGAAGAAACCGAAACAAGTAAAAGGTAAAAAATTACATGGGGATGACATTTTCAGAAAAATGCTATTCCAGCTTTATTACATGACATGTTTATAACTGGTTATTGGTTACAATTAGGGGTGCACCGGAATGGAAATTTCAGAACAGAAACAAAACCAAAATAAAAAAAATGTCAGGCCAAAACCTATAATGTTTATTATTTTGATGTTTTAATTTTTTTATATTTTTATTTATTTTTTATAAACTTTTTAATTTTTATATATTCATTTTTATTTCTGTATTCATTTTTTATTAAATATTTTTGATTTTTTACTTTAAGGAGCTTCAGGGAAATATTAGGGGTCTACACAGACCCCTGATATTTCCCTTTTGAAATAGAAAAAGAGATAGAGGACACAAAGTCCTCAATCTCTTATTCTGCAGCCCCTGTTATAAATGAACAGGAATCCTCTATACTGAGTGCTCATGTTCATTCATAACATGAGGACAGAGTATGTTTACTATAACCACAACTATGAATGAACAAGAGGTGATGTAGATCACTTCCCATTCATTCATAATTGAGGATATAGTAAACATACCATGTCCTCAATTATGTACAAACACTCTGCAATCACTAATCGCTGAGTCTTGAGCATTTGGTTCTCCTGCCTGACACACTGTCACAGGAGGATGAGTGAGCGGTGCAGGGAGGAGAGCTCAGCCTCCTATGACAACATGTGTTGTCTCCGCCCACACACCGCTTTGCCGGACTGTGACAGGAGGCTGAGTAGTGTGGGAGGAGAGACGCCGGCCGCTCACTGTGCTCTCCTGCAGCACTCGGCTGGCTGTCACAGTTTCTCTCCTCACCACTGGGACACAGAGCTGCGCCCAGCGGGGAGGAGAGAAAGCAGGGATGCGCTGATGTATCGGCAGGAAAATGGCATTTAGCCAATAGTGCAATTTCCACCGATATGTTTCGGCGGCCGATATATTGCTGCATCCCTAGTTACAATAATATAAGATTTCGTAGCTCTACCTTTCTGCTATAATGGTCAAAACTAATGCAACTAAAATATAGCAAAAGGATACTTATTAAGTTAAATTTTTTATTACTCAAACTATAGTAACATTGGCCCCACAATGTTCCAGTCTGGCGCAATGTTAATTGTCAGGTGGCACTCAGAGGAGTCTGCACATACATACAGTACATTCTAGAGCACCCCTTTTGCAGTCCAGGGTGCTTTACTTTCCAGCTTCAGCGTTCAGCTTCAGCCTGTGGCTTTTCTGCCCCAGTATTAGTCAGTGAGCTGCCCATCACAATAATAGACCAATAGTAACAAAGGATACGAAGAGTGAGAAGCATTTATTTCCTAGCTGAAGTCAGCATTTCTATCATAGAGTGCATCGGTTTTTGGGGTGTCTGGAATACAATAGCGCACACAAGATATTTGTATTGATAAAGATAATCACTTATAAAAGTTTTGAGTTTTTAGAAGCAATATATGTAATGCATAAAACAGATCTGAGTAGACATTTTTAGCAATATGTAAACATAAGAGATGTTTCAGAGCACATTTATAGGCAACTAGGAGATAACTAATTATACATGAACACAAATTATGGAATACTTAAGATAAGGAGCCCTACACCAGGGAGTACACACTGGCTTAGAAAAGGAAATACTGTACTCTTTAATTAAGTTAAACACCACAGTTCTAGATGATAATGGAAGGGATAAGCAGGAGGCACACTTTTGTTGCCCGTATTAATATTCTGCTAGCATTTTTACATGTTTAAACCTCAGTACAAATTTGCTTTATACCAACATACTTATGTAGTTAAAATTGTTCTAGTGCACTTTCAGCATACATCAAAATGAATAGGTGTGCGTTTTACCAAAAACATATAATGAAATCTTGTCTTTTTGATTGCCAAAAAGAAGACAAGATTTCACAAAGAAGACCTATTGTAACCCCCTTTCAAAAAAAAATCAGGTGACTGATTTTTTGCTGTTAGGTTAATTTGTTTTCTGTTTATGGCTCTTTTTTTTATTATTCTGACTGTTGTATTTGTAGAATTAGGTATGTTACAACTTCTCTGCTCACACTGGTATGATGCTTTATTCATGTAAATGTCACATAAAGCAGAACTCCAGGCATAATTTTTATTAACCCTTGCAGTGGGGCTAACCTGCTAACACTGCAAGAGTTAACTGCTCATTTTTGTCTAGGCTAAAAAAAGGTTATACTCAGAACTGGCCTGCTCTTAGACCGGTCCTTCTAGCGTCTCTCCCCCTCCACTGCAGTGGTCTAAGCTCCTGTAAATCATCATGTTCTATACACAGTGTACATATATGAGGATGATGAGCAACATTCCATTGCTGCAGCATAGGAGAAGACAGGCTTCAGTGACCAGAGAAGCAGGCAGCCAATTTGGCGGTTCAGGTGAGCTAGACTAAGACAAGCCCTTAACCCTTGCAATGTGGGGGTAGCCCCACTGCAAGGGTTAAGAACACTTTTGCCTGGAGTTCTTCTTTAATACACTGTAATGTATAAGAAATCAGGTTATCTATACACACCCCAATAATTGCAAGTAATGTTAAAAGCCTTTGCATCTTTTACAATAGTTGTGCAATTTAAGGGTTAAAAATACACTAAACATCAGACATTTTTGTCTTTTCTATTCCTCGTTATTGTAGCTTATTGCAAAATCTCTTTAACCAATGGAAAATCAATATTCTTCTTCTACAGAGAAGTTATGTCGGACAGTGAATTGTTGGGAGAATGGTCATAGCTGGCATGTAAATGTGGGTGGACAGAGTTCTCATAACTCTCATTTACATGTTTTTTGTCATATGTGTAAAAAGCAGCATTGCAATGAAGTGATGTTTTTGCATTTTTGTTGCAAATTTAGTGAATGATCAATATATTTTATAATTCCAGGGGAAATCTGTGCATTTAAAATCCATGGCCCAGATACACCTTTCGAAGCTGTTGTACTGAACAGGACATCAGGGGAAGGTCGGCTCAGAGCGAAAGGACCTATAGACTGTGAGCTGCAAAAGGAGTACACATTCATCATCCAGGCGTATGATTGTGGGGCCAGTCCAAGTGGAGGAAACTGGAAGAAGTCACACAAGTGAGTCATTTGTGCTCTGTCGTAATTAACATTCAAAGCAAGACCTCATTAAACCATTTAAATCAATCTAGATGTATTATCAAATATATTGTGGACCACTGCAGACATACTGAATAACAGATGCCAACCTTTGAAGGTGGAACGGAAGAGAGAAATGTTCATGTTTTTAACCTTATCGCAACTTGTGTGATTTTTTTATTCAGCATTTGGTACAAACAGCAATATACAATACAGTATACAAAGTACAGTAACCCATGGCAGCTAATTATTAATTTATTTTTTATTTATCAATCTATGGAGTAAGCTAAAATCTTATTGGCTGCTGGGTTACTGATATGCGCTGCTCAGTGCATGATTGCTTTTATGCCTTTTTAGATGTGCATATAAAAAATGGAGCAGTCAATATTTATGTTCCAGTGACGCAAAGGCCACACAGAATTCACTTTACAAAATGGAATTAATAGCATTTGTTAATGCCATTTAAATTGAAGATGCAGTGTGTTTTAAAAGCATCAGTTTTCATTGCATGTAAAAGAAATAACCAAAAAGGTTCATCAAATGTGCTGCTTTATAAGCAAATAATAAAAAAATGTGTTTGCCTGATCTATCCTTGCCCTCCGTTTGCACAATTGAGACATACCCAATCCACTGTTTTTCGTTTGCTTTAAATAAAAACATTGTGAAACCAAGGCTTTTCTCTTAAAAATCTAGCCTGATGATCAAGGCTTTAACATGGAGGTCTCTGTCCCTATACCTGCTGCCCGGGTGCTACCTTTTTGGGGTGGGGTAGAACGTTTTTTAAAGTCAAATTGAGCTTCAGATTAAATCAGATAAAAACAAAGGGGTTTTTACAATCCGTGTGGAAGCAGTGGTCTCATTGTTGATTGTAGAACTCTACTTAGGCTGTGGCTGCTTTCTAAAGGTAATAAACTGTAAGACCTTAAACACATTTTGTTTTGATGCAACTGAAATATATTTAACTGATCCAAACTAAAAATTAAACACTCACAATCTTTTTGAAAACGGTCGACCTCTCTGCTCCATGGAAAGCTCTAGTTCCAACCTCTGAAGTGTGACCACTGTTTCCACACAGTGGGCAACTCTACAGCATTCTGGCAGGGGACAGGCTTTTCAACTGTGTGATGCTTTCTAAAGAAAACAAACGGTATGACTTTAAAGATATAGTTCACCTTTTGTTGTAAACGTTCTAGTGCATCCAAGGGGGCCCCAGTTTTTTTTTAAAATAATTGTGCAGCGAGGAAAAAAATATTCCTCCTTAAATGTGCATACCTTCAGGCCTCCCATGGCTGAGGCAATGTATTGCCATAAAACTTCCAGTCAGTCTAATCTCTAGCTGTCCTGATATAATTAGGATGGATAGCCTGTTGTGGTGCTTAGAGAAATTACATAAGCAAGTCACATGTCCCTCATGCCCCTATTCACAGCAGTGCTGAGGTGGCAGGAGGGAGGAGAATTTGTTTGACTGCTTTGCTCTTTGTAGTTTCATCCCAGACACTGAACTACAGTGCCTGGTCACATGTCTACGACCGGAAAAACAGCTTTGAAATGAAGGCTCAATTGCCATTTAGTCAGAATGTAGAGGTAAGTAATGATTTAAGGAACATGACTTTGTACATATGGATTTGCATTCATAGCAGGATTAATCGCTGCAGAGTTATGTTTCTAAACCATCAAAGGTGAACTAATCCTTTACATGCCATTTGTTTTAATACAAATGGAATATATTTATCTTAAGGTGCATTTTGGCTTTATATAAAAAGCTGCATTATCCGTGGTATTACAGTGGTTGGATGAAGAGGGGGCAGCATCTGGCCATGGAAAATATGTGAAAGGTTTTGTTATCTCAAAGCCTTTGTTAGAATATGCATTCTTCTGTAGGAGTGTACTTATTGAAATTATCCAGTGTATTGGCTGTGTGCAGTCTTTTGTTTGCCAATATTTAAAAGTTCTGCTAGCCAGGTTACTTCTGAAGGAAAATGTGACTATGGTTTTATAATGCAAGAAATCCCACAAATGCATCTCTCTGGACTTGGGGTGGCTGGGAAATCCTCTACTGTAAATTATGTTCATGGCAATTTGTTTCCAAAAAATTTCCATC
>NW_017307001.1:544974-547616 GCF_000935625.1 Nanorana parkeri
CTTGTAATTTTTATATCTTATTATTTTTTTAAATAATTATTTTCTTATTTTTTAATTGTTTCTTATTATTTTTTTACTTTTTAATCACCTTTTTAATTTTTTTATTTATTTCATATTATTTTTTAATTTGTATGTATTTAATTCTTTTCTTTTAATCAATTTAATTTTTGTTTTCACCTAACTTTATTGCTATCACACAGGAGAAAACAATCCCTGTGTGATAGCAATTGGAGGTGACATGTTCTCTTTATTGACCCTGTCACCTCCAATACAGGAGATCTAGCACAGCACTGTGCTGGAACTCCTGTGACAGGTGAGAGAGGAAGAGCACAGCTCTCCCCTCTCACTGTGTACACAGAGCGGCAGGGTTAGTTTTAACCCTGCCGCTCTGCTCACTGCAGAGAGGAGAGACTCGGCGGCGGAGCCCGGAGGAAGGAACCAGAGGACAGAGGTAAGTGCGGGAGGGGGAGGCTGCAGACTTTTTACGTAAACGAACAATCGGCTTCCCTCACTCTACATTTAGTCCTGCTTGTGCAAAGCAGGACTAAATGTAGAGAGGGTAACTTACCGCCAGACGCCCGAAACTTCCCCACAAGGACACCGCTGCCGCCCCTCTGTGCCCTGTCACCTCAAGGCCGGGCCTCGGTGGCCTTGTGGGGAATCTGGGCCTGTCTATACTGCAGGGGTGCCCATTAGGTAGATCGTGATCTACCAGTAGCTCTCAAAGCTGATGCTGGTAGATCACGAAGGGTGTGAATGGTGGCCCCTTTATTCTATTTTGGTATATTTATTTAGCTGTGCGCACGAGATTAATATTAGCCTGAGTCTGCTGAGCCAAGCTCCCTGACACCTTTCTGGTGGATTCTGGTGGTTGAAGTGCTATGTATTACATCAAAGAATATTAGTTTACACAGCCTGTTGCAAAATACAGCCAGGAGACAAAGCCAGGAGAGAGAGAGAGAGAGAGAGAGAGAGAGGAATGACAGCCAGGAGAGAAAGAGCGAGTTTTTTTTTTCGTTGGTAGAGCTCATGTAGCTCGTCATTTGAAAAGAAGATCTTAACACAAAAATTGTGGGCACCCCTGCTATACTGTATAACTGTACTCAGTAAACAAAAGTGGCAAAGTAGACGTTACACCCTTATAGGTTTCTTCCTCCAAGCCATTAGCGCCCACCCTTTTTCACCTCATCTTGTAAACAGTATATGAAGTTTTCTGGGTCAGCTGCAACAAACTGAGGTATGGCAATGCTCTTACCATTTTGCATTCATGAGTATAAGGTTATTGCATTCATTAATGCAAAACACTGCATGAAATATGTATAGCTATATTAATGTGCCCATCAGCCGCTTCCACATAATTTTCATAATTTAATGTGGGATGTTGTTAGCCTGCCACACTTATATAGCTTTAACCCCAATGTAAAGGGACATTAGATTCAAATTAAGAGATTTATTTTTACATGTTTCCTACTTCTTCTTGAGCATAACGCTGTAATGTCAAAGGATGCCACTGTAAATAACCAAATCAGCTTTAATATTCTGTTTTTTAATTAATATTCTGCATACACCAGCCATTTGTAGCAGTTTATTGATTATTACAAATAACTGTCTTAAGAAATGAAAGAGGAATTCCAGGGCTAATGTTTTGCCATAAATATAAATTGGCAAAAAAAAATATAATATCGCACGTTATTGCCGAGCAAATCATATGTTTAGTTACTGTGTTAACACCACCCATCCCTGAACATTGCTGCTATGTCTGATGTCAGGAAGCAGGGGGTGTTACCCCTACTTGGGGACCGCAGGCATGGCGCAGGGCACGGGTTCCCCTTAAGCTTGGTAGAACACCTGGTGCCCGAGGTGCGGGTGCGCGAGTCACGCGGTGTGTGCGCAGTACGCAGGCTGCGCGCGACTGACCACCCAGAGAAGGGGTCTGAGAAGTGCCCTACATAATATCCCATGAATGTAGGCCATGATTCCTTAGGAATATAGCCAGAGTGTTAAATCAAATTTGCATATGCTGCTATTTAGGAAGTGAGGGGGAACTCACACACCTGTTTATACCACTGCATAGTGTGCAGGGTTATGAGAATCATGAAGATAATATAATTATTTTTTTTAAAAGACACACACTGTGTATTATATGTTTGTGGAGTGTGCATTTATCTGTTTGGCGGAATTTCTGCAGTAAGTTCATAATTTCTTGAGAATGCAACAGTTCTTTTTACGCTAAAGTGCTGTAATTTGCTGAACTTCACACTCCATATAGCTTTGAAGTCAGAAGATGTCTTATTCCTTTTCTAAGCTGCTGCATACAGACCACAAGCATGTGTTTACAAATGAAACTTTTTATATAGGATATGCTTATCTTAGTGACTTGTGTACTACCACTTTAGTCAGTTTCTGTCACCAAAGATAACTAGGTGCAGATATACTGGGAATATGTAACACGGTAGGTTATTCAAATATTTTTTATTTTGGTTTCTCTGAGCGCATTTTGCTTAACAGCATAAACCACATGTTTACTAAAGGTGTTATTTTATGTTATGCAATAACACACGTTCACTCTCACTTGCTGACAAGATTGAATAAAAGTAAAACTAAAGTTAATTTAAAGCTACACTAAAATAATTATTTATTAT